>NC_057794.1:339813285-339940615 GCF_018294505.1 Triticum aestivum
ACGTGGCGGCGATGCAGGGCTTCCGGGGAGCTGTGGAGCGGTGGGGAGGAAGAGGGGGTTGTGGCGGAGCTTCTGAGCTAGTCGGGGGAGCGAGGGGTGGCCGGAGATGGCTGCTACGGCGAACGGCGGCGACGGTGGTGTTCGGCCGTGTGAGAGAGAGAGCGAGGGGAGAAGGGAGAGCCGGGGGAGAGTGAGAGAGAGAGCAGGGGGAGAGGCGTGGCGTCGTCCAGATCATCGAGCGAGGAGGGGAGGGCAGGCAAGCAGGCGAGCAGGTGGCGTGGTGCGGTGGCGCGCGCGCACGCCGGCCACACTCCCCTCCCTCTGTCAGGACGAAGACGACAGAGGAGGGAGGTGGGATGGGCCGGCTGCTGGCTGGGCCAGCCAGCTGGCTGGGCCGCACAGGGAGGAGCCCAGGTAAGCTTCTCCCTTTATATATATTTCTCTGTTTTTTGTTTTTATTTAATATATCTGCAACTTTGTTGAATTAAATAAAATACCTAGGCAACTTCAAAAATCACCAAACTATTCCTGGCCCATAGTTGGATTATTTCCAACATGTAACATTTTAGTTTGGAGATATTTGAGCATTTAAATATTTTATATTATTTTAAATGCCCAAATTCAAATATCTATGATTTAATTCAAAAACCCTAGGATGGCCTAGGAAAATGTGCACCACTTTTGGCAGAGGTTCTGAACCAAGGCAAAAATGATGGGCATTTTAGAAGGGCATTTCAGGTTCATTGAAAAATTATTTTAGTAACCCTAGTTGGTTTCAGAGGGGACTGGGGGTTCTGTCATCCCCATTTCAAGTTTCTGATGAAAGAGTAAACATGATGCAGCACTCTAATGCATGACTAGCTAGGGTGTGACAATTCTACTCCAAGTTTCCACCCCAGGGCTCAACATATAAATAGAGGGGCAGGGCAAGCACCCAAGAGAGATCAAGATTCACCCAGTCGTGTGTCGGCAACCATGCCCCCTCTAGTTTATCCTTCGTCTAGTTTTTGTAGTGCTTGGCGAAGCCCTATGGAGATTGTTCTTTATCACCACGCCGTCGTGCTGCCGGAACTCATTTACTACTTCGCCCGTCTTGCTGGATCAAGAAGGAGAGGGCGTCATCAAGCTGAATGTGTGTTGAACGCGGAGGTGCCGTACGTTCGGTACTTGATCGGGATAGATCGTGAAGGTGTACGACTACATCAACCGCGTTGATAAACGCTTCCGCTTTGCAATCTTGAAGGGTATGAAGATGCTCTCCCCCTCTCGTTGCTATGCATCTCCTAGATAGATCTTGCATGAACGTAGGAAAATGTTTTAATTGCATGCTACGTTTCCCAACAGTGGCATCTGAGCCAGGTTTATGCATAGATGATATGCACAAGTAGAACACAATGAGTTGTGGATGGTGATCGTCATACTACTTACCACCAATGTCTATTTTGATTCGGCGGTATTTTTGAATGAAGCGGCCCGGACCAACCTTACATGATCACATTCATGAGACCGGTTCCACCGACAGACATGCAACTAGTTTTGCATAAAGGTGGCTGATACGTCTCCAACGTATCTATAAGTTTTTATTGTTCCATGCTATTATATTATTTGTTTTGGATGTTAATGGGCTTTATTTTACACTTTTATATTAGTTTTGGGACTAACCTATTAACCCAAGGCCCAGTGCAAATTGCTGTTTTTTTGCCTATTTCAGTGTTTCACAGAAAAGGAATATCAAAGGAGTCCAAATGGAATGAAACCTTCGAGAGCGTGATTTTTGGAACAAACGTGATCCAGAGGACTTGGAGTGGACGTCAAGCAACCAACGAGGTGTCCACGAGGCAGGGGCGCGCCTACCCCACTGGGCGCGCCCTCCCCCTCGTGGCTCAACCGACCTACTTCTTCCTCCTATATATGTTCACATACCCCGAAAACATCCAGGAGCACTATGAAACCCTATTTCCACCGCCGCAACCTTCTGTACCCAAGAGATCCCATCTTGGGGCCTTTTCCGGAGCTCTGCCGAAGGGGGCATCGGTCATGGAGGGCCTACATCAACTCCATGGACCCTCCGATGATGTGTGAGTAGTTTACTTCAGACCTTCAGGTCCATAGCTAGTAGCTAGATGGCTTCTTCTCTCTCTTTGGATCTCAATACAAAGTTCTCCTCGATCTTCTCGGAGATCTATTCGATGTAACTCTTTTTGCGGTGTGTTTGTCGAGATCCGATGAATTGTGGGTTTATGATCAAGTCTATCTATGAACAATATTTGAATCTTCTCTGAAAACTTTTATGCATGATTGGTTATCTTTGCAAGTCTATTCGAATTATCAGTTTGGTTTGTGTTGGGGATATAGCTATCAGTTATGACCCGCCCAGGAGGGGCCGGGTCAGCCCCAATGGCGGGTTACAAGGAAAGCTCACTAAACGTTCAAGACGATAGTTTATTAAATCTTATAGAAGGCCTGAAGGCGGTTTAAGGGCCGATATTGTAAACCGCCGTATGTAAGGAAAGACTTTTAAAGAAAGGCATGTAAAGGAAGTCACCGAACCGGACACGATTATGAGCCGGCCGAGACTCTATAGACCACCAGGCATCAACCCGTGTATATAAGGGGATGACCCGGTGGCGGCTTAGGGCAAGAAACAAGAGATCGATAACCAAGCTGGTGAGTTGAGCCTCTTGGCGGTCGAAACCTCAGCAATACCAACACAACTAGACGTAGGCTTTTACCTTCATCGTAAGGGGCCGAACTAGTATAAAACATCTCATGTCCTTTGTCCCGATTAACCCCTTTAAGCTTCCTAGTTGCGATGGCCCTATGACTAAGTCCTTTCTCTAGGACATCTACCGTGACAATTCCACGATAGTTGGCGCCCACCGTGGGGCCATCGCACGGTGGATTTGAGTTCTTGAAGGGCAACTTCAAAGGGCTCAAGGGATACGCTGTGGGCCGGATGACCAAGAGTCGTCGCGGCAAGCTCTACATCGACGACGAAGGCTGGGGACCTGAGGCCGGCTCAATTGAGTACGGGTACCGAGTCCCCTTCGGCGGAATTCACGTCTTCATCGGCCGGATCGGCGAGTGAGGCCCTAAGCCGGACGTCCACACCAACCTCATCGAAACAGCTCGGCGCGCGAGGACCACCCATGTTCAATCTGTCGTGAAGCATGCCTTCGTAGGCTATGTCCACGGCGGTGAATACTCTGAAGGATCGGTGGAGGGCGGTGAGACGGCCATCTGTTCTGACACTGCATCATCAACGGGCGAGACGGACTCTTTGTACCAGCTGCAGGACGACATGCTCGGGGGCTGTTCCGATGGCAGCAGTATTCCGGACCCCCTTGAGCCGCCAAATTGGGCTGGAGTCTTCATGGCAGGGACACAGCCCGGGCAGAACTCTACAACGGCGGCGACAACAACTACCGGGTCGGCCGCAGCCGGGTCAGGAGACCCCGCGCGCCCCCGACTCAGATTCTAATGGACCTCATGGATAAACTGACGACTCTATTAACTGTCGTGGTAGAGCCGGCGGATAAAGCCCAGCACGACGTAGAGGTGGCACGCGTACGTGAAGAGATGGTGCAAGCTAAGGAAAATCTGGCCGTAGAGGAAGTCAGGATGGCAGCGGAGCGGACGACTTTGGACGTTCGTGCTCAACATCTTCAAGCGGAGACCTTCCGACGCTCGGTGGATCTGAACGTGTCAAACGAGGTCATGAGGAGAAGGCATCAGAAAACTCAGTCACGTCTACCTCTGATGCTTGATCCTAGGAACCTATTCCGTACACCCGGAGCTGGGGGAAGCAACCCGCCGGAGGCAAACCGGATCACGACACCCGGTGCGCCGGTCCAACCGCGTGCCATGGAACCACCTCGTATAGTTACCGCTCCACCTCATTACGTACCAACACCGCCGGGTCACTTCTCCAATCCCTTGGAAAACCTCATCGCAGCATCGGCTCGCTTGGCGGCTCTCCCGATGGAAGGTGACTCACCGACAGTGGTCGAAACGCGGAGGGTAAGAGAACTTCTTCAAACAGCTCTGTCACAGCAGGATGCATACTCCTACAGTCGAGATAGGATCCATTCAACTCCTCGCCCAAGCCGGAGCCCGAGCTACAGTAGGCATATGGAATCCGCTGACATGTCAAGCAATGCTCAATGCCGCAACCGGCCACGCAGGTATGAGCCGGTCCAGGCTGGAGCCCTTAACTTGGCGGATCAGGAGAGGATCCGACAAGAGGTGGAACGAGCAGTTCAACTGGCAGCAGATCAGGCGGTTCATCAAACTTTTCCGGCTTATCCAACAACCTCGGTCGAGGCAGGAGTGGCCACAAGAACCGGAGGCATCCGTTGCTTGGTGCCGGCCATACGTAATGAGCATTTGCCGAAGGACTTTAAGGGACCTCGTAAGGTGCCTAATTACACGGCTGACTTACAGCCGGGGGCTTGGATTGAGAGTTATGAGATGGCTATGGAGTTGTTAGAGGTCAGCGACGCGGCAATGGCTAAGTATTTCACTATGATGTTGGATGGAACAACTCGCACTTGGTTAAAGGGGTTGCCACCCAATTCCATCAGCTCATGGGCGGAGTTGAAGGCCCGGTTCATTCAGAACTTCAAAGACACATGCAAACAACCCATGTCGATTATGGATCTAACCAATTGTAAACAAGAGGACGGTGAATCTACAACCCATTGGGTGCGCCGGGTCAAGGAGATAATACATTCATCTGATAAGATGGATGCCGGCTCAGCAGTCTTAATGTTGGAGAAAAATTACCGTTTTGAACCTCTGAAGCAGAAGTTGGGGTGGCTTGTTGGAAATATGCCCTAGAGGCAATAATAAAATGGTTATTATTATATTTCCTTGTTCATGATAATTGTCTATTGTTCATGCTATAACTGTGTTATCCGGAAATCGTAATACATGTGTGAATACATAGACCACAACATGTCCCTAGTGAGCCTCTAGTTGACTAGCTCGTTGATCAATAGATGGTTACGGTTTCCTGACCATGGACATTGGATGTCATTGATAACAGGATCACATCATTAGGAGAATGATGTGATGGACAAGACCCAATCCTAAGCATAGCGCAAGATCGTGTAGTTCATCTGCTAAAGCTTTTATAATGTCAAGTATCTTTTCCTTAGACCATGAGATTGTGCAAATCCCGGATACTATAGGAATACTTTGGGTGTGCCAAACGTCACAACGTAACTGGGTGACTATAAAGTGCACTACGGGTATCTCTGAAAGTGTCTGTTGGGTTGGCACGAATCGAGACTGGGATTTGTCACTCCGTATGACAGAGAGGTATCTCTGGGCCCACTCGGTAAGACATCATCGTAATGAGCTCAATGTGACTAAGGGTTGGTCACGGGATGATGTGTTACACAACGAGTAAAGTGACTTCCCGGTAACGAGATTGAACGAGGTATTGGGATACCGACGATCGAATCTCGGGCAAGTAACGTACCGATTGACAAAGGGAATTGTATACGGGATTGATTGAATCCTCGACATCGTGGTTCATCCGATGAGATCATCATGGAACATGTGGGAGCCAACATGGGTATCCAGATCCCGCTGTTGGTTATTGGCCGGAGAGTTGTCTCGGTCATGTCTGCATGGTTCCCGAACCCGTAGGGTCTACACACTTAAGGTTCGATGATGCTAGGGTTATTAGGAAGATTTGTATGTGATTACGAATGTTGTTCGGAGTCCCGGATGAGATCCCGGATGTCACGAGGAGTACCGGAATAGTCCGGAGGTGAAGATTTATATATGGGAAGTCATCATACGATCACCGGAAATATTCGGGGGTATACCGGTATTGTACCGGGACCACCGGAGGGGTTCTGGGGGTCCACTGGGAGGGTCGACCTGCCCCGGAGGGCCTTATGGGCTGTAGGTGGAAGGGAACCAGCCCCTAGTGGGCTGGGCACCATTCCCCCCTAGGGCCCATGCGTATAGGGTTTGGGGGGAACCCTAAAGGGGGGCGCCCCCTTGCTTGGCGGGCAAGCCCCTCCCCCTTGGCCGCCGCCCCCCCTCTAGATCTCATCTAGAGGCGCCGGCCCCCCTTCCCCCTTCTCCCTATAAATAGAGGGGCAAGGGGAGGGCTGCAGCACCACATCCAAGGTGCAGCTCGTCCCCTCCCCAACACCTCTCCTCCTCCGCGTGAGCTTGGCGAAGCCCTGCCGTAGAACTGCCACTCCATCACCACCACGCTGTCGTGCTGCTGTCAGAGCCTTCTTCCTCAACCTCTCCCTCCTCCTTGCTGGATCAAGGTGCAGGAGACGTCACCGGGCTGCACGTGTGTTGAACGCGGAGGCACCATTGTTCGGTGCTTAGATCGGATTCGGCCGCAATCTGAATCGCTACGTGTACGACTCCTCCAACCGCGTTCTTGCAACGCTTCCGACTCGTGATCTTCAAGGGTATGAAGATGCACTACCCTCTCATTGCTAGTTACTCCATAGGTTGATCTTGGTGATGCGTAGAAATTTTTTAATTTCTGCTACGATCCCCAACAGTGGCATCATGAGCTAGGTCTATGCATAGTTTCTATGCACGAGCAGAACACAAGTTGTGGTGGGCGTCGATTCTGTCATTTTTCTTGCCGTTACTAGTCTTATCTTGATTCGGCGGCATCATGGGATGAAGCGGCCCGGACCGACCTTACACGTATGCTTATGTGAGACTGGTTCCACCGACTGACATGCACTAGTTGCATAAGGTGGCTAGCGGGTGTCTGTCTCTCCCACTTTAGTCGAATCGGATTCGATGGAAAGGGTCCTTATGAAGGCTAAATAGAAATTGGCATATCACGTTGTGGTTTTGGCGTAGGTAAGAAACGTTCTTGCTAGAAACCTATAGCAGCCACGTAAAAAACTTGCAACAACAATTAGAGGACGTCTAACTTGTTCTTGCAGCTTATGTCGTGTGATGTGATATGGCCAAAAGGATGTGATGAATGATATATGTGATGTATGAGATTGATCATGTTCTTGTAATAGGAATCACGACTTGCATGTCGATGAGTATGACAACCGGCAGGAGCCATAGGAGTTGTCTTAATTTATTTATGACATGCGTGTCAACATAAACGTCATGTAATTACTTTACTTTATTGCTAACCATTAGCCATAGTAGTAGAAGTAATAGTTGGCGAGATAACTTCATGAAGACACAATGATGGAGATCATGATGATGGAGGTCATGGTGTCATGCCGGTGACAATGATGATCATGGCGCCCCGAAGATGGAGATCAAAAGGAGCAAAATGATATTGGCCATATCATGTCACTATTTGATTGCATGTGATGTTTATCATGTTTTGCATCTTATTTGCTTAGAACGACGGTAGCATAAATAAGATGATCCCTTGCAATAATTTCAAGAAAGTGTTCCCCCTAACTGTGCACCGTTGCTAAGGTCTGTTGTTCCGAAGCACCACGTGATGATCGGGTGTGATAGGTTCTAACGTTCACATACAACGGGTGTAAGCCAGATTTACACACGCAATACACTTAGGTTGACTTGGCGAGCCTAGCATGTACAGACATGGCCTCGGAACACGGAAGACCAAAAGTTCAAACATAAGTCGTATAGAAGATACGATCAACATGAAAATGTTCACCGATGATGACTAGTCCGTCTCACGTGATGATCGGACATGGCCTAGTTGACTCGGATCATGTATCACTTAGATGACTAGAGGGATGTCTATCTGAGTGGGAGTTCATTAAATAATTTGATTAGATGAACTTAATTATCATGAACATAGTCTAAAATTCTTTGCAATATGTCTTGTAGATCAAATGGCCCACGCTAATGTTGTCCTCAACTTCAACGCGTTCCTAGAGAAAACCAAGCTGAAAGACAATGGCAGCAACTACACGGACTGGGTCCGTAACCTGAGGATTATCCTCATAGCTGCCAGGAAAGCATATGTCCTTGATGCACCGCTAGGTGAAGCACCTGTTTTCCCAGCAGAACAAGACGTTATGAACGCTTGGCAGACGCGTAGTGATGATTACTCCCTGGTTCAGTGCGGCATGCTTTACAGCTTAGAACCGGGGCTCCAAAAGTGTTTTGAGCAACAGAGAGCATATGAGATGTTCCAAGAGCTGAAAATGGGTTTCCAAGCTCATGCCCGGGTCGAGAGATATGAAGTCTCCAACAAGTTCTACAGTTGTAAGATGGAGGAGAATAGTTCCGTCAGCGAGCACATACTCAAAATGTCTGGGTTGCACAACCGCTTGTCTCAGCTGGGAGTTAATCTCCCGGATGATGCGGTCATTGACAGAATCCTTCAGTCGCTCCCACCTAGCTACAAGAGCTTTGTGATGAACTTCAATATGCAGGGGATGGAAAAGACCATTCCTGAGGTATATTCAATGCTGAAATCAGCGGAGGTGGAAATCAAAAAGGAACATCAAGTGTTGATGGTGAATAAAACCACTAAGTTCAAGAAAGGCAAGGGTAAAAAGAACTTCAAGAAGGACGGCAAGGGAGTTGCCGCGCCCGGTAAGCAAGCTGCCGGGAACAAGCCAAAGAATGGACCCAAGCCTGAGACTGAGTGCTTTTATTGCAAGGGAAACGATCATTGGAAGCGGAACTGCCCCAAGTACTTAGCGGATAAGAAGGCCGGCAATGCCAAAGGTATATGTGATATACATGTTATTGATGTGTTCCTAACCAGCGCTCGTAGTAGCTCCTGGGTATTTGATACCGGTGCAGTTGCTCATATTTGTAACTCAAAACAGGAACTGCGGAATAAACGGAGACTGGCGAAAGACGAGGTGACGATGCGCGTCGGGAATGGTTCCAAGGTCGATGTGATCGCCGTCGGCACGCTACCTCTACATTTACCTACGGGATTAGTTTTAAACCTCAATAATTGTTATTTAGTACCAGCTTTGAGCATGAACATTGTATCTGGATCTCGTTTAATGCGAGATGGCTACTCATTTAAATCTGAGAATAATGGTTGTTCTATTTATATGAGAGACATGTTTTATGGTCATGCCCCGCTGGTCAATGGTTTATTCTTATTTAATCTCGAACGTGATGTTACACATATTCATAGTGCGAATGCCAAAAGATGTAAGGTTGATAATGATAGTCCCCCATACTTGTAGCACTGCCACCTTGGTCACATTGGCGTCAAACGCATGAAGAAACTCCATGCAGATGGACTTTTGGAGTCTCTTGATTATGAATCATTTGACACGTGCGAACCATGCCTCATGGGAAAAATGACCAAGACTCCGTTCTCCGGAAGAATGGAGCGAGCAACCAACTTATTGGAAATAATACATACTGATGTGTGCGGTCCAATGAGTGTTGAGGCTCGTGGTGGCTATCGTTATGTTCTCACCCTCACTAATGACTTGAGTAGATATGGGTATGTCTACTTAATGAAACACAAGTCTGAGACCTTTGAAAAGTTCAAGGAATTTCAGAGTGAGGTTGAGAATCAAAGTGATAGGAAATTCAAGTTCTTACGATCAGATCATGGGGGAGAATATTTGAGTCAAGAATTTGGCACACACTTAAGGAAATGCGGAATTGTTTCACAACTCACGCCGCCTGGAACACCTCAGCGCAATGGTGTGTCCGAACGTCGTAATCACACTCTATTGGATATGGTACGATCTATGATGTCTCTTACCGATCTACCACTGTCATTTTGGGGTTATGCTATAGAGACTGCCGCATTCACTTTAAATAGGGCTCCGTCGAAATCCGTTGAGATGACACCGTATGAATTGTGGTTTGGTAAGAAACCTAAGATGTCGTTTCTGAAAGTTTGGGGGTGCGATGCTTATGTAAAGAAACTTCAACCTGAAAAGCTCGAACCCAAATCGGAAAAATGCGTCTTCATAGGATACCCTAAAGAAACTATTGGGTATACCTTCTACCTCAGATCCGAAGGCAAGATCTTTGTTGCCAAGAATGGATCCTTTCTAGAGAAAGAGTTTCTCTCGAAAGAAGTAAGTGGGAGGAAAGTAGAACTTGATGAAGTATTGCCTCTTGAACCGGAGAGTGGCGAAGCTCAAGAAAATGTTCCTGAGGTGCCTGCACCGACTAGAGAGGAAGTTAATGATGATGATCATGAAACTTCAGATCAAGTTGCTACTGGACTTCATAGGTCCACAAGGACACGTTCTGCACCAGAGTGGTACGGCAACCCTGTCCTGGAAATCATGTTGTTAGACAATGGTGAACCTTCAAACTATGAAGAAGCGATGGCGGGCCCAGATTCCGACAAATGGCTGGAAGCCATGAAATCCGAGATAGGATCCATGTGTGAAAACGAGGTATGGACTTTGACTGACTTGCCCGATGATCGGCGAGCCATAGAAAATAAATGGATCTTTAAGAAGAAGACAGACGTGAATGGTAATGTGACCATCTATAAGGCTCGGCTTGTCGCTAAGGGTTATCGACAAGTTCAAGGGGTTGACTACGATGAAACTTTCTCACCCGTAGTGAAGCTGAAGTCCGTCCGAATCATGTTAGCAATTGCCGCATTCTATGATTGTGAGATATGGCAAATGGATGTCAAAACAGCATTACTTAATGGTTTCCTTAAGGAAGAATTGTATATGATGCAACCGGAAGGTTTTGTCGATTGTCGGTGTCAAAACCGGCGGATCTCGAGTAGGGGGTCCCGAACTGTGCATCTAGGCCGGATGGTAACAGGAGGCAGGGAACACGATGTTTTACCCAGGTTCGGGCCCTCTTGATGGAGGTAAAACCTTACGTCCTGCTTGATTAATATTGATGATATGGGTAGTACAAGAGTAGATCTACCACGAGATCAAGGAGGCTAAACCCTAGAAGCTAGCCTATGGTATGATTGCTGTATATGGAGTAGATCGCCTACGGACTACAACCCTCCGGTTTATATAGACACCGGATAGGGTTAGGGTTACACAGAGTCGGTTACAATGGTAGGAGATCTTGAATATCTGCATCGCCAAGCTTGCCTTCCACGCCAAGGAAAGTCCCATCCGGACACGGGACGAAGTCTTCAATCTTGTATCTTCATAGTCCAGGAGTCCGGCTGAAGGTATAGTCCGGCTACCCGAACACCCCCTAATCCAGGACTCCCTCAGTAGCCCCTGAACCAGGCTTCAATGACGACGAGTCCGGCGCGCAAATTGTCTTCGGCATTGCAAGGCGGGTTCCTCCTCCAAGTCCTTCATAGAAGATTGTAAACACCAAGAGTAATGTCCGGCTCTGCAAAATAAGCTTCCACATATCGCCATAGAGAGAATAATATTAACACAAATCAAAAATGCTGACGCATTCCGCAGTGTGTCATCACACTACGACCAAGTCCTTTACTCGAATCGTTTTTACTTTTCCACCTCAGCATGTTTTGCGAGGTGGTTTCCTTGGCACGTCTTGTCAAAGCAGAGATCGTGTACCCCCTTTACGAGATTCTCATCAATACGGACGTGGGTAACCCAACCATGCCATTTATCACGGTGCTTGGGAGGCAAGCGAGTTTTACTAGGTTGGTGGGGACGCACAACCGCATCCGCCCATATAAGGGGATAAGGATCCACCTTTTTACCTACGCCTTCTTCCTCCTTTGCCTATCCATCTCCTGTGCACTCGAGCTCCAGCGCCCCAGCCCGCACTTCCCACCTCAACCTTTTCCAGCAATGTCCGGAGTGGGAGGCAAGTGGATGGTCTCCTCCGCTACGGAGGGCCAAGTCAAGAAGCTAAGGAAGGCCGGATACCTGTCCAAGGACATCGCGCACCGGCTTCCCGAAAAGGGGCAGCTTCTCCCCACCCCAAGGCCCCATGAGAGGGTAGTATTTCTCCCCACTTCCTCCACGGACTGGGTTTTCCACTCCACCCATTTGTCCGGGGGCTCATGTTCTACTACGGCCTGGATTTCCACGATCTGGCCCCGAACTTCATCCTCAACATCTCGGCGTTTATCATCGTGTGCGAGGCTTTCCTCCGCGTCCGCCCTCATTTCGGCCTCTGGCTCAAGACCTTCGACGTCAAGCCCAAGGTGGTGTGCGGCAGCCAGGCGGAGTGCGGAGGCGCCATGGCGGGCAAGATGGCCAACGTCCTATGGTTCGAGGCTCTTTTGTGGAGACCCTAAAGGGGTGGCAATCCGGGTGGTTTTACATCACCGAGCCACGCGATCCGAAATGGACCGCAGCCCCCGAGTTCCGATCCGGACCCCCCACACAGCTTATGTCCTGGAAAGAGATGGACCTGTCGTGGGGTGACAAAAAAGAGGTGACCGGATTGCAAACATGCATCCAGTCCCTGGTGAACAAGCCAATCCGGCTTGTTAATGTAATCCAGGTTATGCTCGTCCGCCGGATCCTCCCGTGCCAACAACGGGATTTTAATCTGTGGGAGTTCGACCCGGCGCAGCACCAAACCCTTAGCAGGCTCTTCGACATGACGTACGAAGATGCCTGGAAGGTGCTATTCAAGGGCGCCGAGGCTCCCGCATCCGCTTCTGAGGACCGCGGATATAGCTCACAGCGTCACGCTAGCGAGGTAAGCTATCTTCACCTTTTACAGGATGTTAAGATTTCTTCATAGTTTGACTCTATGCGGGATCTAAACTCCCTTACCTTTGACAGGCTTGGCGGGCGATATCCGGACCGATTAACTGTCCGGCTCCGCTGCCCGAAGACCCAGCCCCAGCTCTACTAGTGAAGCTGCTGGTTCCGACGCCTTATGTGGTGCCGGAGAAGAAGGCCAAGAAGAAGAAGACCACGGGGACTCGAAGGAGTGCCCGTAACGTGGTGGTGTCGGACTCATCATCCGACGAGTCCGAGACGCCCTCTTCCCGTGAAAATGAGGAGAAGGAAGAAGAAAACTCTCCCCCCAGTGGAGGGAGGAGAGAAGAGGAAGGCCGCCCCAATGGGGGAGGCCGAGGGGTCTAGGAAAAGGAAGACCCCTCCGCCGGACTACTCTCCCGACGCCGAAGAGGGGGAAGAGGAGTGGCCAAATAGGGCCAAGCGTCCGGCGAAATTGTAAGTTCGGACATCAGAGTAACTCATGATGTTCCTTTGTTGCATAGCTTTCCCTAATGTCGAACGTAATTATGCATCCCGCCCCAAGCAGAATTCAACGAATCGTCGGGCGGCTCCCTGGACTCATCGGACGTGAACTCAGTTCCGCCCGCTGTCTCCCCCCACACTACAGATGATGCCGAAGTGGCATCGCGACAAGCTCCGGGGTAGGAGGAGGTGGTCCTGGAGGAGCTGCAAGGCAACCTCCCGGACTCCAGGAGTGAAGGGGATAAGGCCCCCTAGGGCTCCAAGTCCGGCTTTGTGCCGGACACCGCGCCGGAATCTTCCATAGTTCCGGACTGCGGTAGGCGAACTCCTTCCAAGAGGAGCAAGCCTTCTGAGCCGGCGGCCTCCGTCCAACCGGAGGTGCCGGACAATCTGCTGGAGGTGCTTGACGACGCCTCCATCGACGAGGGGCACCGTACTATTATGAGTACGGTGATCCAGAAGGTTCAGTCCGCCAAGAGCGGATTGACTGAAGCTTGTGCTAGCCTTCTAACAGGCTTCGAGGTAAGTAAAATATGTAAAAATATTACCGCATAGACAGTAGCCCCTGATGCTCTGTTTGGCGTTCGGAAAGAAAAGCCGAATAGAGGATCTATTAAATTTCGCAGGAGTCTAACAAAAAGAGTCAATATGCGTATGCAGGCTTCGCTGCTATCCACCGCCGCACTGACTGCGGAGGTGGGTGTCCTGAAGCAGGACCTCGAGCGGACCGAGCGAGAGCTCGGCCTTGCCAAGCGGCGGCTCGAGGAGAAGAAGGTAAGAAATACCTTACAGAAAAAGTGCCTATAAAAAGGCGTGATTGCAAAAAAAATAACAGGATTGTACTGCTTATTGTAGGGGCCACGACTGAGGTGGCG
Source organism: Triticum aestivum (assembly GCF_018294505.1). Lineage (NCBI taxonomy): Eukaryota > Viridiplantae > Streptophyta > Magnoliopsida > Poales > Poaceae > Triticum > Triticum aestivum. Next base: position 339,827,222 of record NC_057794.1, read on the forward strand.
ACCCTTAAGCAGGCGCTGTCTGAGGCCGAAAAGAAAACGGCCGCGGAGCGCACCGAGCGAGACAGACTTGGGGCTCAGGTCGGCGAGGTGCAGCAAGAGCTTCAGGCTCTCATGAAAAAACATGAGAGTTTGGAGCTTGAGTCAAAGGCGCAAGCATCCGAGCTCGCGACGGCCCTTGAGACTGCCAAGTCTGCCAAGGCCGAAGCCCAAAAGGCCCTCCAAGAGTTGGAGGAGATGAGGAAGATAGCAGCGGGTAAGGCATTCTTCATGCAAAGCAGAAATATAAAAGTAAACTACTTGTTACTTACCCGAATCCGGAGCTCTCCAGGGGCATTCGCAGATCTTCCCGCAGCGTATCCGATGCCGCCGCATTCTACCGAGCTGAAGAGGGCAGCTCGACGGAGAAGGTGTTCTGGTCTCAGTATTCTGAGGCCGGACACCCTGTGCCTTTGAGCGACCAGCTGAAACAGCTGGTCGAGCTCCACAAGGCGGCCGAACAGGCCATGAAGGGCTTCATAGTTCGGCTGTGGCCCGGAGAGGCCCTGCCTGGGAGCTATTTCGGGCTGGTGCGGCGGCTGGTGGAGGCCTGTCCGAGGCTCGAGGTCATCAAGCGCTCCGTCTGCATCGAAGGTGCCCGTCGGGCCCTTGCCCGTGCAAAGGTGCACTGGGGTAAGCTGGACGGTGAGAAGCTTGTGAAGGACGGGCCGCCGCCGGGGAAGGAGCATCGCAAGCCCGAGAACTACTACAAGGATGTTCTTGCAGGTGCCCGCCTTGTGGCGGATGAATGTACCAAGGATGTGATTTTTGAATGAACTCGCTCGTGTTTATCCTGTGCGCTGAAAACTTGTTCATATGCGCTAAGCAATGCTTATTGAATTTAAAATATTACTTTCTGTGCGGCCGTTTATCAAAAAATTGAGAGATGGCCAGTCGTCGGCTTCTGCCCCCATGCCACTAGTGCTGGGGTGTTCGGGATAAACCTGAGCGCTCTTTTTCCCATAGTTGGGTCCTTCGAGGGAGGCGCTCAGCACAACGAACCAGGCAATCGGACTATAATGCTTGAACACTCTCACTTAGCCATAGAACTCTATAATTTTAAATTTCGGCGAAGCCCCTAGTTCGGAAGACCGAGTTCGGGGCGCTATCCACGCCTTGGCCGGACAAAGCCAGCTCCTCGCTCGAAGCGGCATAAGTCTTTAGGGACTCGAAAAACCTCTCGAACAGCGACCGGTCTCTCGCCTCATCATGACAGTCAGTTTTAGCTTTCTCCACTGAGGTGCTTAACCCAGCTGAACCGGGGCACAATCGCAGTGGTTCTCCTAGTGCTACCTTAGCCGATAGAGCGGAACGTAAGGCACCAAAACATAGGAGCCGGGCAAACCCAACTATTGACCCAAATCATGATTCGGAGCCGATGCATATAGTGCTATAAGTTCGGGGTGCCGCACTTGTGAAAGTGTACGGACTTCTCACACCATTATGAGGGGTACTGAAGCCCCTGGCGTGTTTGCCGTACCATGGTGTACGGGTGCAATCATGTCATTTAATAAACATAAATGTGAAAAGAGATAATGCAAAAAATAGACAAGAAGCTAAGCATTGTTTATAGAGAGGCTATTTATCAAAGCCGAACGATACAAATAGTGCGGTAAGCAAAAGATATTGGACTATTCAGTATGTCCTGACCAGGGGCAGGCCGCGGAATTGTATTTAAAACAGGTATACCGCTCGTAACAGAGACCACCTGGGAGTTCCATAATGCGGCATGGCTTGTCTGCCTCCCTGGATCTTGCATCGTTTGTGCGGCAGTCGAATTGCCGAACAGGTCGTCCGAAGTATGGAGTCCTGAAAGTAAGAAAAAATTAAAAAAAGAATCCGGCAGCCCCTAGTACGTTTTAAGCCGTATTTTGGGCGTGCCGTTATTGTGCCCCTTCCCCTGTGCCCATGGTATTTCAAGGGCGTAGTTATGTACGCGAGGTACTGGTTTCGCTATGTCGCGAAAGCTGGGGTTGGGGCCGCATTGCTACGCTTGCTCAGAGTGTGCCAGGCGGTCCTGCTGTGGGTTACTCCGGGCGCGCTTGGCAGTGTCTGGCTTTTTAATGGCCGGACTGGAGAATTGCCTGAGAAGGCTACTTTGTACCTCCGCTGCGAGAGCCGCCGTATGCTCCTCCGTACGGAGGGAGCGTTCGGTGTTTCCGTTGACCGTAATTACTCCTCGAGGGCCTGGCATCTTGAGCTTGAGATATGCGTAGTGCGGCACCGCATTGAACTTTGCGAATGCGGTTCGTCCGAGCAGGGCGTGATAGCCACTGCGAAACGGGACTATATCGAAGATTAACTCTTCGCTTCGGAAATTGTCCGGGGATCCGAAGACCACGTCAAGTGTTACTGAGCCTGTACAGTTGGCTTCTACACCTGGTATAACGCCTTTAAAGGTCGTTCTTGTGGGCTTAATCCTTGAGGGATCTATGCCCATTTTCCGCACTGTATCCTGATAAAGCAGGTTCAGGCTACTGCCGCCGTCCATGAGGACTCTTGTGAGATGAAATCCGTCGATGATTGGGTCGAGAACCAATGCGGCGAAGCCGCCATGACGGATGCTAGTGGGATGGTCCCTTCGATCAAAAGTGATCGGGCAGGAGGACCATGGGTTGAACTTTGGGGCGACTGGCTCCATCGCGTATACGTCCCGTAGCGCACGCTTCCGCTCCCGCTTGGGAATGTGGGTTGCGTATATCATGTTCACCGTCCGCACTTGTGGGGGAAAGCCCTTCTGTCCATTGTTGTTCGGCGGCTTGGGCTCCTCGTCGTCGCTGTGCAGCCCCTTGTCTCTGTTTTCGGCCCTTAACTTGCCTGCCTGCTTGAACACCCAACAATCCCTGTTAGTGTGATTGGCTGGCCTTTCGGGGGTGCCATGTATCTGGCACAAGCGATCGAGTATTCGGTCCAAACTGGACGGGCCCTGAGTATTCTTTTTGAATGGCTTTTTCCGCTGACCGGATTTATAGCCTTTGAATCCGGCATTGACTGCCGTGTCTTCATTGCTGTCGCTGTTAACGCGGCGTTTTTGCTTATTCCGACGTGTCCTGCCACTTTTGTCCTTGGTATCCGAATTACCAGGGTTCTTTGATAAGTTGTTACTGCGAGCTAGCCAGCTGTCTTCTCCCGCGCAAAAGCGGGTCATGAGTGTCGTGAGGGCTGCCATGGATTTCGGCTTTTCCTGTCCCAGGTGCCGGGTAAGCCACTCGTCGCGGATGTTATGCTTGAAGGCTGCTAGGGCCTCTGCGTCCGGACAGTCGACTATCTGGTTTTTCTTTGTTAGGAACCGTGTCCAGAATTGTCTGGCCGATTCCTCTGGCTGCTGAATTATGTGGCTTAAGTCGTCGGCATCCGGCGGTCGCACGTAAGTGCCCTGGAAGTTGTCGAGGAATGCGGCTTCCAGGTCCTCCCAAGAACCGATTGAGTCTGCTGGCAAGCTGTTAAGCCAATGCCGGGCCGGTCCTTTAAGTTTGAGCGGGAGGTATTTGATGGCGTGTAGATCATCGCCGCGTGCCATGTGGATGTGAAGGAGATAATCCTCGATCCATACCACCGGATCTGTTGTGCCATCGTATGATTCGATGTTTACGGGTTTGAAACCCTCTGGGATTTTATGATCCATTACTTCATTCGTGAAGCATAGCGGGTGTGCGGCGCCTCTGTACTGGGCTATATCACGACGCAGCTCGGAAGAGCTATGTCTGTTGTGTTCGGCCCGGCCGGATTTGTTGTATCCGGAGTGAAGATCATTGTCACATGCCGTAGGGCGCCTGCGCGATCCGTATCGATCTTGTTTGTCTTGCCTTATCCTCCAGTATGTCTCGCAGGTCGGGCGCATTTTCTCGTGCCTTAGTTGAGCGGCGTCGGGGCATGGCTTGGATGGAGGGCCGAGAGGCCTCTCTGTCGCGGCCGCGAGGTGGCCGGTCTGCCATGTCATGCGCTGGTGATGTAGGTGCTTCCTCCTCTGATCGGGGTAGCGGCCTGCGCTTCGGGTAACTCTTGGAGGGGCGTTCGAGTTCATACTCTTCGGCCGCAAGGACTTCAGTCCATCTGTCAGCTAGCAAATCTTGGACAGCTCTAAGTTGTTGCTGCTTTTTCTTGAGGCTGCTTGCCGTGGCTAAAAGCATGTGTTTAAACGCTCTTGTTCGGCGGGGTCTGATGGTATGACGAATTCGTCGTCATCGAGGCTTGCCTCGTCTTCGGAGGGAGGCGTATAGTTATCATCCTCGACCTCTCGGTCTGCCGCTCTCTCATGAGGGCTGGCTTCTCCATCTTCCTGTGCCGAATCTTGCTGAGGTGGGTGTTCTTCGGCGCTATCCGGGGTAGTATTATCTCCCGTGCCAGAATCACTGTTTTTGTTTTGGCGGGATTTAGAGCGGTGCCGCTGACGCCGGCGCTTTGGCTGTTTCTTGGGGGCGTCATCCCCCACTGTTCCATCGCCATCTCCATCTTTTGGAGTATCCACCATATATATGTCATATGACGAGGTGGCCTTCCAGCGCCCTACAGGTGCTGGTTCCTGTTCGTCTCCTACATCGTCGTCCATGCCGTCGATGTCTTCGGAGCTGAAGTCAAGCATGTTGGTTAGATCGTCGACAGTGGCTACAAAGTGGGTGGTGGGTGGGCTTTGAATTTCCTCATCGTCCGTATCCCACCCTCGCTGACCGTAGTCCGGCCAGGGCTCTCCTGATAAAGAGATAGACTTAAGAGAATTCAGGATGTCGCCAAAAGGCGAATGCTGAAAGATGTCTGCGGTGGTGAACTCCATTATCGGCACCCAATCGGATTCGATTGGCAGGGGCGCGGGGGGTTCGGAGTCCGGGGAGGAGTCCAGATCCTCGGAGTCACGGGTCGTGCAGAGTGCGGGGCTAGCGTTCGGCTCGATCGCTTTTGGGATCGCAGCCCCCGAGGTGACGTCCAACCGCTCATCCTCGATTGGCGCAATAGGCTCTGAGTTAGGGGTCGGAACCGATGTGTGTGCGACCTCCAGGACACTGCCCGGGGGCAGAGCTAGATCATGCCTCTCAAGATAGTGCGGCACGCTTGGCCGTGGCTCGAGTCCGTCGAAGATCAGGTCTCCGCGGATGTCGGCCATGTAGTTTAAGCTTCCAAACCTGACTTGATGGTCATGGGCATAGCTTTCGATCTGCTGCAGGTGGTCGAGCGAATTGGCCTGCAGAGCGAAGCCGCCGAAGACGAAGATCTGTCTGGGGAGCAAAGTCACACCCTGGACCGCATCGTTGTTGATGATCAAAGGAGCCATCAGGCCTAAAGGCGACGACACAGAGGAACTCTCAATGAAAGCACTGATGTCGGTGTCAAAACCGGCGGATCTCGGGTAGGGGGTCCCGAATTGTGCGTCTAGGCCGGATGGTAACAGGAGGCAGGGAACACGATGTTTTACCCAGGTTCGGGCCCTCTTGATGGAGGTAAAACCCTACGTCCTGCTTGATTAATATTGATGATATGGGTAGTACAAGAGTAGATCTACCACGAGATCAAGGAGGCTAAACCCTAGAAGCTAGCCTATGGTATGATTGTTGTATATGGAGTTGATCGCCTACGGACTACAACCCTCCGATTTATATAGACACCGGATAGGGTTAGGGTTACACAGAATCGGTTATAATGGTAGGAGATCTTGAATATCCGCATCGCCAAGCTTGCCTTCCACGCCAAGGAAAGTCCCATCCGGACACGGGACGAAGTCTTCAATCTTGTATCTTCATAGTCCAGGAGTCCGGCTGAAGGTATAGTCCGGCTACCCGAACACCCCCTAATCCAGGACTCCCTCATCGATCCTAAGAATGCTGACAAGGTGTGCAAGCTCCAATGCTCAATCTATGGGCTGGTGCAAGCCTCTCAGAGTTGGAACATTAGATTTGATGAGATGATCAAAGCATTTGGGTTTACGCAAACTTATGGAGAAGCCTGTGTTTACAAGAAAGTGAGTGGGAGCTCTGTAGCATTTCTCATATTATATGTGGACGACATACTATTGATGGGAAATGATATAGAATTCTTGGAAAGCATAAAGGCCTACTTGAACAAGTGTTTTTCAATGAAGGACCTTGGAGAAGCAGCTTATATATTAGGCATCAAGATCTATAGAGATAAATCGAGACGCCTCATTGGTCTTTCACAAAGTACGCACCTTGACAAGATATTGAAGAAGTTCAATATGGATCAGTCCAAGAAGGGATTCTTACCTGTATTGCAAGGTATGAGATTGAGCACGGCTCAATGCCCGACCACGGCAGAAGATAGAGAAAAGATGAGTGTCGTCCCCTATGCCTCGGCCATAGGGTCTATTATGTATGCCATGTTGTGTACCAGACCTGATGTAAACCTTGCCGTGAGTTTGGTAGGAAGGTACCAAAGTAATCCCGGCATTGAACACTGGATAGCGGTCAAGAATATCCTAAAGTACCTAAAAAGGACTAAGGATATGTTTGTCGTCTATGGAGGTGACGAAGAGCTCGTCGTAAAGGGTTACGTCGATGCTAGCTTCGACACAGATCTGGATGACTCTAAGTCACAAACCGGATACATGTATATTTTAAATGGTGGGGCAGTCAGCTGGTGTAGTTGCAAGCAAAGTGTCGTGACGGGATCTACATGTGAAGCGGAGTACATGGCAGCCTCGGAGGCAGCACAAGAGCAATCTGGATGAAGGAGTTCATTACCGACCTAGGAGTTATTCCCAAAGCGTCGGGCCCGATGACTATCTTCTATGACAACACTGGAGCTATTGCCCTTGCCAAGGAGCCCAGGTTTCACAGGAAGACCAGGCATATCAAACGTCGCTTCAACTCCATTCGTGTAACTGTTCAAAATGGAGACACAGATATTTGCAAAGTGCATACGCACCTGAATGTCGCAGATCCGTTGACTAAACCTCTTCCTCGAGCAAACATGATCAACACCAGAACTCTATGGGTGTTCGATTCATCACAATGTAACTAGATTATTGAGTCTAGTGCAAGTGGGAGACTGTTGGAAATATGCCCTAGAGGCAATAATAAAATGGTTATTATTATTTTTCCTTGTTCATGATAATTGTCTATTGTTCATGCTATAATTGTGTTATCCGGAAATCGTAATACATGTGTGAATACATATACCACAACATGTCCCTAGTGAGCCTCTAGTTGACTAGCTCGTTGATCAATAGATGGTTACGGTTTCCTGACCATGGACATTGGATGTCATTGATAACGGGATCACATCATTAGGAGAATGATGTGATGGACAAGACCCAATCCTAAGCATAGCGCAAGATCGTGTAGTTCGTCTGCTAAAGCTTTTCTAATGTCAAGTATCTTTTCCTTAGACCATGAGATTGTGCAACTCCCAGATACTGTAGGAATACTTTGGGTGTGCCAAACGTCACAACTTAACTGGGTGACTATAAAGGTGCACTACGGGTATCTCTGAAAGTGTCTATTGGGTTGGCATGAATCGAGACTGAGATTTGTCACTCCGTATGACGGAGAGGTATCTCTGGGCCCACTCGGTAAGACATCATCGTAATGAGCTCAATGTGACTAAGGGTTGGTCACGGGATGATGTGTTACACAACGAGTAAAGCGACTTCCCGGTAACGAGATTGAACGAGGTATTAGGATATCAACGATCGAATCTCGGGCAAGTAACGTACCGATTGACAAAGGGAATTGTATACGAGATTGCTTGAATCCTCGACATTGTGGTTCATTTGATGAGATCATCGTGGAACATGTGGGAGCCAACATGGGTATCCAGATCCCGCTGTTGGTTATTGGCCGGAGAGTTGTCTCGATCATGTGTGCATGGTTCCCGAACCCGTTGGGTCTACACACTTAAGGTTCGATGATGCTAGGGTTATTAGGAAGATTTGTATGTGATTACCGAATGTTGTTTAGAGTCCCGGATGAGATCCTGGACCTCATGAGGAGTTCCGGAATAGTCCAGAGGTGAAGATTTATATATGTGAAGTCATCATACGGTCACCGGAAATATTTGGGGGTATACCGGTATTGTACCGAGACCACCGGAGGGGTTCCGGGGGTCCACCGGGAGGGTCCACCTGCACCGGAGGGCCTTATGGGTTGTAGGTGGAAGGGAACCATCCCCTAGTGGGATGGGCGCCATTCCCCCCTAGGGCCCATGCACCTAGGGTTTGGGGGGAACCCTAAAGGGGGGTGCCCCCCTTGCTTGGGGGGCAAGCCCCTCCCCCTTGGCCACCGCCCCCCTCTAGATCTTATCTAGAGGGGCCGGCCCCCCTTCCCCCATCTCCCTATAAATAGATGGGCGAGGGGAGGGATGCAGCACCACATCCAAGGCGCAGCCCCTCCCCTCCCCAACACCTCTCCTCCTCCGCGTGAGCTTGGCGAAGCCGTGCCGGAGAACTGCCACTCCATCACCACCACGCCGTCGTGCTGCTGTTGGAGCCTTATTCCTCAACCTCTCCCTCCTCCTTGCCGGATCAAGGTGCGGGAGACGTTACCGGGCTGCACGTGTGTTGAATGCGGAGGCACCGTTGTTCGGTGCTTAGATCGGATTCGGGCGCGATCTGAATCGCTACGTGTACGACTCCTCCAACCGCATTCTTGCAACGCTTCCGACTCGCAATCTTCAAGGGTGTGAAGATGCACTCCCCTCTCATTGCTAGTTACTCCATAGATTGATCTTGTTGATGCGTAGAAATTTTTTAATTTCTGCAACAATCCCCAACACGGCTCAAGCGTGACTACAATGACATGGGCCGGTTGATGGCGGCTCTCGTTAAGTATGTTGATTCCGATAGTACCAAATACCCGGTGTCTAACAAAGAAAAGACAGTGAAAGGAAAGAAGAATGGCAACGGCAAGGGTCACCAGCATAACCCGGCAAATCAAGGAGGTAATAAACGTAAGGCTGATGAGTTTGTTGCTAACACCAGTGCGCAGGGTGGAAATCAATGGCGCAAGGGCAGGCAACCCCCTCGGTCGGGCGGGTCAGGTCCCACCCTTGAGCAACTAATAAATGCGCCTTGTCCAAAGCACGGCACCCAGGAGAAGTCGGCCACCCACCTGTGGAAAGATTGTACAATCATGAAGGCGTTTAAAAATTCAAACACGTTTGATGGAGGTCACGGCCCAGGTGGCGGTTCAGGTGGAGGTGATTTCCAAGGCCCGGGCGCCGGTTCAGGTGGAGGAGGATTTCACGGTCAGGGCCATCTCGGTAACCAAGGAGGATATAATCCACAACCCAGCCAAGGTAATCAGCAGCAACAGTTCGGGCATCAGAGCAACCCAAAACAGCTGAATAGTGGGCAATACCACGTGTTCACCACTAGTTTATGTAAGAGGGACCAGAAGCTTCACAAGAGGGCCGTCAATGCCGTTGAGCCGACGATTCCACATTATTTACGTTGGTCAGAGCAGCCTATTGTGTGGAGTAGAGAGGATCATCCACCCCAGGTCGATAATCCGGGTCACTTGGCCTTGGTAGTGGTGCCTCAGGTCGGTGGATATAAATTCACTAAGGTACTCATGGATGGAGGCAGCGGCATCAACATCCTCTACTATGAGACGTTCCGCCGGATGGAATTGACTGATAAGAGTCTTAAACAATCCAACACTGTTTTTCACGGTGTGGTACCTGGCAAGTCGGCATACCCTGTTGGTAAGATTGAGCTGGAAGTAGCCTTTGGAGATGAGTATGACTCCAGAGTAGAAAAATTAACCTTTGAGGTGGTTAAGATCAAAAGCCCATATCATGCTTTGTTTGGATGGCCGGCTTATGCCAAGTTCATGGCTCGGCCGTGTTATGTATATTTGCAGCTCAAGATGCTGGGTTATAAGGGTACCATTACAGTACATGGGAGCCAGAAAATAGCCCTGGAGTGTGAAGGGGATGCTGCCTATGCTGAGTCTGTTTGTGCAACAGAGGAGTTAAAGTTTTACAAGGATCACATTGACCCGGCAGACATGACGTCCTTAAAAAAACCAACAATAGAGCATGAGTCGGCGTTGAAGTTCAAATCAGCTGATGACACCAAGATGGTTGACTTTGTGCCTGGCGACTCATCCAAGCAGTTCATCATCAGTGCAAACTTGGATCCTAAATAGGAAAGCGCGCTCATCGAGTTCATCCATGAGAACCGGGACATCTTTGCATGGAAACCTTCTGACATGCCGGGTGTCCCGAGGGAACTTGCTGAGCACACTCTCAATATTGATCCAAAGTTTAAACCTGTTAGACAGTTTCTCCGACGGTTCAATGAAGAAAGGCACAAGGCCATTGGAGAAGAGGTGGCCCGGCTCTTGGCGGCCAGGTTCATTGTAGAAGTCTTTCGCCCAGAGTGGTTAGCCAACCCGGTGCTTGTACTTAAAAAGAACGGCACCTGGCGTATGTGTGTGGATTACACCAATTTAAACAAGGCTTGTCCGGCTGACCCTTTTGCCCTCCCCCGTATTGATCAGATCATCGATACTACGGCGGGTTGCGCATGTTTGAGTTTCTTGGATGCTTATTCGGGTTATCATCAGATCAAGATGGCAGTCAAAGATCAGGAGAAGACAGCTTTTATCATTCCTTTTGGAGCTTTCTGCTATGTGTCTATGCCTTTTGGGCTTAAGAGTGCCCAGGCGACTTACCAACGGTATGTGCAGAATTTTCTTCATGATCAGATTGCGTAATGTTCATGCTTATGTGGATGATATAGTGGTAAAATCCAGGAAAGAGGAAATCTTGGTCACAGATCTGAAAGAGACCTTCAATAATCTCCGGGTCTACAAAATGATGCTTAATCCGGCTAAGTGTGATTTTGGAGTCCCAGCCGGCAAGCTCTTGGGTTTTTTGGTGTCCAACCGAGGTATTGAAGCTAACCCGGAGAAAATCAAGGCAATTACATCCCTGGCCAGACCAACATGCATCAATGACGTTCAACAGCTGGCGGGTCGTGTTGCTACTTTGAGCCGGTTCATAAGCCGGTTAGGGGAGAAGGCAATGCCTTTGTATCAGATGATGAAGAAAATAGATGTTTTTGTTCGGAGTGATGCTGCAAACTCGGCTTTTGAAGATCTGAAGACACAGCTTGCTGAGCCATCGGTCCTTGCTGCTCCAGTTGAGAAAGAGCCGCTGTTGTTATACGTAGCCGCCAACTCACGAGCTGTTAGTGTGGCGATTGTGGTGGAGTGCAAGGCGGTTGGCAAGGAGCATCTAGTTCAACGACCGGTTTACTATGTTAGTGAGGTGTTAATTGAATCCAAACAACGATATCCACATTGGCAGAAGCTCGTATATGGGGTGTTCATGGCGAGCCGGAAGCTTAAACATTATTTTTAGGGTCACCCAATCACTGTGGTTAGCTCAGCTCCTTTGGGAGACATCATTCAAAACAGAGAAGCCACTGGACGAGTTGCCAAGTGGGCCATTGAGCTTGGGTCTCATGGGTTGAAGTATGTACCACGTACTGCATTCAAATCTCAAGCACTGGTTGACTTTATTAATGACTGGACAGAGATGCAGATGCCAGAAGAGAAACCAGACAACACATAATGGACTATCCATTTTGATGGGTCCAGACAATTGGAAGGCTCGGGGGCTGGAGTTGTTTTAACCTCCCCTCGAGGTGACAAATTTTGTTATGTGTTACGGCTGATGTTTCCTTGCACTAACAACACAGCAGAGTACGAAGCCTTGCTCCATGGTCTCCGATTGGCCAAAGAGATGAGTCTGAGCCGGGTCAGATGTCTTGGCGACTCAGATTTGGTGGCTCAACAGGTATCAGGCAAGTGGGATTCCAAAGACCCTCTCATGGCGGCTTATCGCTGCGAAGTTGATGCTGTTGCAGGACATTTTAAAGGGTATCAGGTGGAGCACATTGACCGTAGGAAGAACGAAGTGGCTGATGCTCTAAGCCGGTTGGGATCTCAACGTAAGCTGGTGCCACCTAACACCTTTTTGGATGTTTTGCATAACCCGTCTGTCAAGTTACCCATAGAAGAAGATCTAGCCGTTCCTGACCCGGAGGCGCAGTTGGTGGCGGCTCTTCATGTCATCCCAGATTGGACAGTACCGTTCTTGGCTTACATGACCCGGGGAGAGCTGCCAACGGATGAGACCCTGGCTCGACAGATAACCCTGCGGTCTAAGTCAATGACAATTTCTGATGGAGAGCTATACCATCGCAGCATCTCTGGAGCGTTTCATCAGTGTGTTCTCCCTAGAGAAGACCAAGAAATACTTTGTGAGATCCATGCAGGCGATTGTGGTCATCACGCCGGGTCAAAGTCTCTGGTGGCCAAGGCTTTTCGTCACGGTTTTTATTGGTTGACGGCTCATGCTGATGCAGAGGATCTGGTCAGCAGATGTGATGGATGTCAAAAGTTCGCACGACGAGCACATGTGCCAAATCAAGAACTCCGGATGATTCCAATCACTTGGACGTTTGTGTTCGGGGCTTGACATGGTGGGACCTTTCAAAAGGTCTAAGGATAAAAAGACACATCTTTTAGTGGCAGTTTATAAATTCACAAAGTGGGTTGAGGCAGAGCTGGTGAGTAAGTGTGATGCGGTCACGGCGGTTCAGTTCATGCAAAAGGTGATCTTCCGCTTTGGTTTTCCACACATCATTATCACTGACAATGGCACTAATCTATCCCAAGGGGCTATGGAGGAGTTTTCTCAACGTGAGCATATCCGGCTTGATGTTTCTTCTGTAGCTCATCCTCAATCCAATGGTCAAGCTGAGAGAGCAAATCAGGAAATTTTAAAAGGTCTCAAACCCCGGCTTATGGTTCCTTTGCAGCGAACGCCGGGTTGTTGGGTAGAGGAATTACCCTCGGTGCCGTGGAGTATCAATACCACACCTAACAGGTCTATAGGTTACACACCTTTCTTCATGGTATATGGAGCAGAAGCAGTGTTGCCTAGTGACATCCGTCATGACTCGCCCCGTGTGGCGGCTTATGTTGAAGCTAATAATGAACAAGCCAGACAGGATGCACTCGACTTGTTAGATGAAGAAAGAGATTTAGCAGCGGCTCGATCAGCAATTTATCAACAGGACCTGCGTCGTTATCACAGCCGCCGGGTTAAGTCCAGGACTTTTCAGGAAGGCGACCTGGTGCTCCGGCTCATCCAGGATCTGTCAGATGTACACAAGTTATCCTCACCTTGGTAAGGACCCTTTGTGGTCAACAATAACTTAAACAATGGGTCATATTACCTCATTGACGTTCGAGAGCACAAAGACTCATGTAAGTCGGAGGAGGAGACCCGCCGACCGTGGAACATTGCTCAACTTCGGCCATACTACACCTGAGCCACCGGCTCTCGTCATGTACATACTTTAACATTGTATATACCATGATAAGTAATAAAGTAGGACCATCGGTCTCTTTTCTTTGCAAAGATTACGCATCTTTGTTATTTCCTATTTTTAATGACTATTAAGGAGCTGATCATATTTGAATCAAGTCTAACCTTTTTTGGTCCGGCTTATGATCGTATTCGAATATAGCTACAACTATCATGGTCACTTGGGGGCTTCCTGTTCAAACATAGGTCATATTCGAACCAAAGAGAACATAGCTGTCGTAACCCTCTTGATCGGCTCAAGGCCAAACTCACTAGGGGGCTTCTTGATCGTATCCGAATCATAGCTTAACCCCTTTTGGGTCTGACTTGGATCGTATTCGAATCAGGGTCGTTAAAAACCTCTCAAGGTCATTTTGGGGCTTACTATTCAAACATAGGTCGTATTCGAACCAAAGAGAACATAGCTGTCGGTACCCTCTTGATCGGCGTAATGCTAAAGCCACTGGGGCTATATGGTTGTATTCAAACCTTAGCTTAACCCCTTTGGTCCGGTTTACTGATCGTATTTGAATCAGAAGCCACCAACCTTTAAATATAAGGTTAAATCATACTTGTTACTTGTTATTAGCCTTTTAGTTTTTTGTTGTCTCAATTTCACACATAATTAGCATGATCTTCTTCGCCGGCTGGACTATTTGACAACAAGGCCACCAAGGTATGATGATCATTAAGTACTTAGAAGCATTGACTTCTAAAAAAAGATTGAGTTATCAACTTCATTACCCGGGTTATTTAAGCCGGTGGTCTAAGGATCAAAGGTACAAGTATGGCTATTATTTATATGCAATTGCCTGCTGCATTAACCAAAGGGTTAGTTTCAGCCTTGTCCTTTATTTACATCTGTTTCTGTTTTCTATTATGGTAAACAAATTGGCTATAAGCCGGGTGTCTTAACCTGTTCGGTTCTAAGCCGCCAAGCCAGTCTTTTCTCTTATATCTACAGGAACAGAGCTGAAGTATTACAGGGATAACCATAAATATGATGCCTATATTGACATCAAGAAACACAGAATCACATACAAGTGTTTTATGCGCGACGGCATAAGCAAGGCATGCAGTGTTTTCACAACTAAACTATTACAAGGCTTTTTATAAGCTGATGAAGATGGTTATTACTCCTCCCTCGCTAGTTCATCGCCCTCTATTGGCTGGAAGTTGGGTTTTGACCAGTCAAAACCATTCAGGGCGACAAATTCTGCTTCTTCGTCGATCAGGTCGGCCGGATCAACTTCCGGGGCAAATGTATTTTCTCTTATAGGCGGGATTAAATCTGTCACCTTATACGAGGGAGTTGCCATCTTCTTATTTTCAACATCAAAACCCGGCTAGTACTTGTCGATGTTGGTTTCATCTCCAAGAATAGTTGCCTGAGGCCGGACTCCGCGCACGCAAGCCATGAAGTCATCCTGCTCAAAGGGAGATCCGTCTTCCTTCACAGTGGGATAGCCTCTGGCCACGTCCGCCGGGTCTAGATCTGGCACCCAAGCCTTGGAGCGGCTCAGGGCAGTCAAAGCTCCGGCTCTCGCACAGGAGCGCTTCACTTCTTGAAATCTGGCGGGTAGGATTGACAGTTTCTTCAAAATGTCGCTGAGCCGGTTGGGTCCTTGATTGGCAGGAGAGATGGCAACAAGTGCCCGTTGTGCGCTAATATACAGTTGTTCCACTAAGGTATACACTACCTTCAGTTTAATCACATGATCTTGGCTCAGATTCTTGCTTCGTGGGCCTGCACATATTTTATATACAAAGTCAGCTGGCGGCTTATATTCCGGATCAGCAAAAAGTACACAAGATTAAAAACAGATGGCTTACCAAAGATGGCGGCCACCATTTGATACACCCGGCCTTTTAAACTGTTCAGCTCTGTTGAAACCTCTTCAAGGGCTGCTTCGGCCTTTTCGGCACATTGTGTCAGAAGCGTTTTTTCCTCTGCCCAGGTTTTCTTCTTGGCAGTGAAGCTGGTCTTTAAATTTTTTGTCTCAGAGAGACTTATTTGCATTTTGGAGTTAGCAGACTTGATTTCTGCCTTCTGACTCGCTAGCCTGGTCTTCAAATCAGTCAATTGCGAGTTCAGTTCCAATAAGGCATTCTGCAAAAAACACTCAGATGAGTCAAGATTTCGCTTAAAGTTCAAAAATCAAGATTCAAGTCTCAAGTACTTTACAAAAAACCACTTGACACTTGGGGGCTAATGTATGCCAAAACAAATTTTTATGACTCTAAAGACATACTTTAAGTCCCAAGTACTTTACAAAGTAACAACACTTGGCACTTGGGGCTAATGTATGCAATTCAGCAAGTTTCTCAAGGTTAAGCCGGAGTATTAAGTTCTTTGAATACGGTACAAAACAATTTAAAGTACCGGCTCATTTATGATCAAAAGGAACCGGCCCTTGGGGACTACAGGTGAAGCTTTGTTCTATTTTAGTGAATTCAAGAAAAGTTTCAAAGGTAAAGGTCTTGGCCTATATTATAAAGTCTACAGATCATTCCGGTTCTCTCATAATCTGGAGACTTGGGGGCTGGAGGAATATAGATAAGCCGGAAGAACATACCTCGTATTTCAGCTGCAACTATTTGACCATTTCGATCTCAGAGTCGCGACTGGAGTGCACATGGCTGAGATAGCCGGATAAAATATCATTGGCATTTAGATGATCATAATTGGCAACGTCAAAGCACACTTTCTGCCTCTCCAATGCCTCTTGCTTTGCCGTGTGGCGAGCCAGCACGGTTGGATTCCCCGGTTCAATAAAATGGCTCCCGGTGATCAAAACGTCTTATGCAGATGGTGATGGCGGGTTGGCTGAGCTTGATGGTCCAGTTGCGGAAGGGTTCACAGTGGTCTCATCAAACGACGGCTCAGGAGGATTTGCTTCTGCATCGACAGGTGGGTCTTCTGGAGCGTCAGTTAATGGAGGAGAAGGTGGCCTGGCCGGGTCAGATGCAAGGATTGGTGGGTCTTCCGCCAGTTTAGCTGCCTTTGCCTTCTTGGACATAGCTTGGCCACTAAGAGAAATGTTGCAGGACTGTCAGTACAAAGATACAATTTGAACAACCCGGAAAAAAGGAGGATTTTTCATTACCCAGGGGCAGTCCTGAAGGCCGGAAATTGAGTCTGCGATGAGTCGCCAGAAGAGCGAGACACCTCCTGAAAAGATAAAATAAAGTTAAAGTAATGCAAGTGAAAGGATCCATTAAACAGAGTTAAAGACAAAAGAAGTAAACCTCATTCCGGCGCTTTTGGGGAGTTTGTTGAAGAGCAACAGCCAGTTCGTCTTCGGTCCGGGCTTGACGGCGGCTCTCATGTTGCTGTTTTTTCAAAAGAAAGTGAGGGTCCAGATAAGCCAAAGGGTGTGAAAACCTTACTTTCCGGGTTACGACTCGAAGTTTCTGTCTTGGCAAATGGGCTGAGTCGGAGGAAATAGTTACTTCTTCTTCCACGGCCTGACTGGCCCCAGTGTCATCCTGGTAATGGCCAGTGTTAATAATATTGTTAAAAAATTGGCCAAGGGAGTCAAGGGCTACCTCCGACTCAGAAGAATTGTCAAGCTTCATCCAGTCTTCGGCAGTGCTCTTCTTCTTCTTTTTCGACCTCCGGGTCATTTTCTTGGCGTTTATGGCTGCGGCTCTTGCTTTCTTGACAGCCTCATGGTCATATTTAACTTTCCAAAAGTCAGAGTTGGCCTGTAGACAGGTAAAAATAAGATGAAAAGTCGGGCAAGTATTGAACAATACAGCTGGGAAAAATACAAAGGAGAGAGATCAGAATATCCTTACTTCTGGTACCGGGTTAAGCTTGCAGAAGGGGTTTAACCCGACAATACTGCAATCTTCGTATTTCCCGTTCACCAGAAGGGTTGACATTGAAACAATATCTTCTTTTGTTAATTGAATGGGGTTGTGACGAAGAGAGTCATCCGGGCCTCCACCATACTCATACATCAGCTTTGACCGACGGCTTAGAGGGATGACCCGCCATGAGATCCAGCAGCGGGTCAGATCAACTCCAGTTAACCCGTTCCCTAACAGAGCATTAATCATTTTGATGGATGGTATCAGCTTCTTGCGTTCAGCGGCAGTGAGCTTGTCAGGGAGCGCGAACTTGGAGTCAAGATGTTCGGGGCGATAACCCGACAGTGGCCTCTCATTTGCCGGTGAAATGTCTTGGCAGTAGAACCAAGTCTGATTCAAGTCTTTTGGATGACTCGGCAAGACTATGAGGGGAAAGATAGTGCCCTGCCGACGCTGAAATGAGATGCCTCCAAGCTCTAAGCTAAGGCCGTTGGTGCACTCGTTCTGCCGGTTCAGATAAAAGTATTCTCTAAACAGCTCCACGGTCGGCTCTTGTTGAAGATAGACCTCACAGAGCACTTGGAAGTTACAGATGTTAGATATGGAATTGGGCCCAATATCTTGAGGGTGGAGTTTGAAAAAGTGGAGGACCTCTCTGAAGAACTTTGAGCCGGGCGGTGAGAATCCACGGTTCATATGGTCAGTAAAAACAATCACTACACCAGCCCTTGGATTGGGCCGTTCTTCGTCCGGGTTAGGGGCACGGTAAGACATGAAGTCTTTTCCTGGCAGAAATCCTATGGTGAAGATCTCCTTCAAACATTCCTCAGTTACAGTTGAGGGAACCCAGTTACAGATGGTTGGTGCTTTTGACGGCATGATGTTCAAAGATGAACTAAAAAGAAAGGCAACATGCCGGTTCAATTCAATGATGAAATTAACAGTTAAATGATGATAATACAGGGAAGTAATGGCGGCTTAGTTAAGGGCTAATGTCATATAAGGAGAAGTATGCCGACATAGTAAGCCGCCATGACTACAGATATTTGAGAAAAGCAAAATCAGCTAAGTGTTGAGACAAACAAGTTTCCCTACTGCTTGGTATTATTCCAGATCAAATGGCTATTCAAAATGGAAAAAAATCTAGACCTAAAAAGTTTAGCGCAGATGAGTCTGTGAGTTCTAATGGGACCTTTGAACCAGAGAAAGGGATCCATGGGCATCAAGAGGAGGCACAAAAACACTACCGCAGAAGCATATATGTCTTTTTGGATCAAGGAGAGGCTTGCGGTGGAAGAACTACGAAGAACTATGATGAAACTATGAAGAACACGAAGAAATCTGGAAACCCTAAATGCAGATCTGAGAAACTAAAGGAAGAACAATTACAGTCACATGTCTTCTGCAGAGGTCACTGCCGTTTCTCTAGACCGATTCGGGTTGATGCAGCGGCCAAGGTCGACGGAGACGGAGGTGAAGCGCGACAGCAGCGAAGCTCGAGCAGCGGGAGGGTTGCGAGAGGCAGAAGACGGAGAGAGAGAGAGAAGAATGAGGAAGGCTGAGGCGAGCCTATTTATAAGGAAAAAGGTGAACGGACAGGCGCGAAAATCGAGGAAAAGCCGAATAATGGTTATCCAATTACACAGACGCCTCGATTCTCGGAAGGCATTAAAGATGAAGATCCGTTGGGAGATGACATCATAAAAGTTTTTTGTGTTTCCAAGAGATAACGTCATGGTGGGTTACAAAAAGCTTCTACGAGGATAAGAAGATGGATTTTGTCTAAGTGTTGAAGATTGACAAAGAACAAAGTTCAAAGTCAACCTAGGGCCTAATGTTGGGGATATAGCAATCAGTTATGACCCGCCCAGGAGGGGCCGGGTCAGCCCCAATGGCGGGTTACAAGGAAAGCTCAGTAAACATTCAAGACGATAGTTTATTAAATCTTATAGAAGGCCCAAAGGCCTGAAGGCGGTTTAAGGGCCGATATTGTAAACCGCCGTATGTAAGGAAAGACTTGTAAAGAAAGGCATGTAAAGGAAGTCACCGAGCCGGACACAATTATGAGCCGGCCGGGACTCTGTAGACCACCAGGCGTCAACCCGTGTATATAAGGGGATGACCCAGTGGCGGCTTAGGGCAAGAAACAAGAGATCGATAACCAAGCCGGCGAGTTGAGCCTCTTGGTGATCGAAACCCCAGCAATACCAACACAACTAGACGTAGGCTTTTACCTTCATCGTAAGGGGCCGAACTAGTATACAACCTCTCATGTCCTTTTTCCCGATTAACCCCTTTAAGCTTCCTAGTTGCGATAGCCCTACGACTAAGTCCTTTCTCTAGGACATCTGTCGTGACAATTCCACGACAGTTTGGCCTACTAGATTGATCTTTCTTGCAATGGGAGAAGTGCTTAGCTTTGGGTTCAATCTTGCGGTGCTCGATCCCAGTGACAGAAAGGGAAACTACACGTATTGTATTGTTGCCATCGAGGATAAAAAGATGGGGTTTATATCATATTGCTTGATTTTATCCCTCTACATCATGTCATCTTACCTAAGGCGTTACTCTGTTCTTATGAACTTAATACTCTAGATGCATGCTGGATAGTGGTCGATGTGTGGAGTAATAGTAGTAGATGCAGGCAGGAGTCGGTCTACTTGTCACGGATGTGATGCCTATATACATGATCATGCTTAGATATTCTCATAATTATTCTCTTTTCTATCAATTGCTCGACAGTAATTCGTTCACCCACCGCAATACTTATGCTATCTTGAGAGAAGCCACTAGTGAAACCTATGGCCCCCGGGTCTATTTTCCATCATATAAGTTTCCAATCTACTTTACTTTGTAATATTTACTTTAAATCTATATCATAAAAATACCAAAAATATTTATCTTATCATTATTATCTCTATCAGATCTCACTCTCGTAAGTGACCGTGAAGGGATTGACAACCCCTTTATTGCATTGGTTGTGAGGTTCTTATTTGTTTGTGTAGGTACGAGGGACTTGCGGGTGGCCTCCTACTGGATTGATACCTTGGTTCTCAAAAACTGAGGTAAATAGTTACGCTACTTTGCTGCATCACCCTTTCCTCTTCAAGGGAAAACCAACGCAGTGCTCAAGAGGTAGCGAGAAGGATTTGTGGCGCCGTTGCCGAGGAGTCTACACACAAGTCAAGACATACCAAGTACCCATCACAAACTCGTATCCCTTGCATTACATTATTTGCCATTTGCCTCTCGTTTTCCTCTTCCCCACTTCACCCTTGCCGTTTTATTCGCCCTCTTTTGCCGTTCCCCTTCTGTTTTCCAGTTTGCTTGTATTTTGTTTGCTTGTGTGTTGGATTGCTTGCTCGTCATGATGGCTCAAGATAATACTAAGTTGTGTGACTTTTCCAATTCCAATAATAATGATTTTATTAGCACTCCGATTGCTCCTCTTACCGATGCTGAATCTTGTGAAATTAATGCTGCCTTGCTGAATCTTGTCATGAAAGATCCGTTTTCCGGCCTTCCTAGTGAAGATGCCGCTACCCATCTAAACAACTTTGTTAATTTGTTTGATATGCAAAAGAAGAAAGATGTGGATAATGATGTTGTTAAACTGAAGCTATTATTGTTTTCTCTTAGAGATCATGCTAAAACTTGGTTTTCGTCTTTGCCTAAAAATAGTATCGATTCATGGAATAAGTGCAAAGATGCTTTTATCTCTAATTATTTTCGTCCCGCTAAGATCATCACTCTTAGAAATGATATTATGAATTTTAAGCAACTTGATCATGAGCATGTTGCACAAGCTTGGGAGAGAATGAAATTAATGATACATAATTGCCCTACACATGGTTTGAATCTATGGATGATTATACAAAAAAATTATGCCGGATTGAATTTTGCTTCTAGAAATCTTTTAGATTCGGCCGCGGGAGGCACTTTTCTGGAAATCACTTTAGGAGAAGCTACTAAACTCCTAGATAATATTATGGTTAATTATTCTCAATGGCATACTGAAAGATCTACTAATAAAAAGGTGCATGCTATAGAAGAAATCAATGTTTTGAGTGGGAAGATGGATGAACTTATGAAATTGTTTGCAAATAAAAGTGTTTCTTCTGATCCTAATGATATGCCTTTGTCTACTTTGATTGAGAATAATAATGAATCTATGGATGTGAATTTGGTTGGCAGGAACAATTTTGGTAATAACACATATAGAGGTAATCCTAGTAATTCCTCTAATAATTATGGTAATTCCTACAATAATTCTTATGGAAATTATAATAAGATGCCCTTTGATTTTGATTCTAATATTAAAGAATTTATTAGTTCGCAAAAGAGTTTCAATGCTTTGATTGAATAAAAATTGTCTAAGATTGATGAGTTGGCTAGGAACATGGATAGAATTTCTCTTGACGTTGATTCTTTGAAACTTAGATCTATTCCACCTAAGCATGATATCAATGAGTCTCTCAAAGCTATGAGAATTTCCATTGATGAGTGCAAAGAAAGAACCGCTAGTTTCCATTGCTAAAAATGATTGCTTTGTGAAAGCGTATTCTTCTAGTTTCCATGATAATAAAGATGAAGATCTAAAAGTTATTGATGTGTCACCTATTAAATCTTTGTTTTGAAATATGAATCTTGATAATGATGGGACTGGAGATGAGTCAACTTTAGTTAGAAGGCGTCCCAATGATTCAGAGTTTTTAGATCTTGATGCAAAAATTGATAAAAGTGGGATTGGAGAGGTCAAAACTTTAAATAGCAATGAACCCACTATGTTGGATTTCAAGGAATTTAACTATGATAATTGTTCTTTAATAGATTGTATTTCCTTGTTGCAATCCGTGATAAATTCTCCGCGTGCTTATAGCCAAAATAAAGCTTTTACTAAACATATCGTTGATGCTTTAATGCAATCTTATGAAGAAAAGCTTGAATTGGAAGTTTCTATCCCTAGAAAACTTCATGATGAGTGGGAACCTACTATTAAAATCTCCACTCCTAATGGAGCAGTTGGTAGCCTCGTATGGTTTATTTTCGTCCCACCTCCCATGGTTTTTTTGGTACCTCCTCCCACCTTTGCTGGTTTTTTTGTCCCCTCCCTCCACCTCATTGGTTTATTTTCGCGTCACCCTCTCACACAACGAAAGAAATATGAATAGATCAGAACTTTCCATACCGGCGCAAGTTATTTAGTAATGTAGAATCAATCACGAACAATCTCTAAAAAAAATCTAAATTAATTAACCTTACCTTAAATCACTCAATCGCATTAATTAGAAAGCAAATATTTGATTTTCAGAAAAATCGCTCAATCACATTGACCTTACCTTAACTCACGGATGGTAATCAATCTCCAAACAAAGGAAACAATACATAGAGAGAGTAGTAAATAAACTCACTTTCTTATGACATGTATATGATCTTCCGTTCCCTCTCCGTTGTCGAGCATTCTTTGATGCTCGAGACCGATGCTTGGGCTGTGTCACTGGGTCGCGACGGTGCCGGAGGGCAAGGACGGTGAGGCCGGGTGCTGTGGCACCGCGTTGGCTGCGGCCGGTGAAGGGGGCGAAGAAGGGAGGCTTCCCACCTCCCATGGTTTTTTGGTACCTCCTCCCACCTTCGCTGGGTTTTTTCGTAGATTTTTTTGTCCCCTTCCTCCACCTCATTGGTTTATTTTCGTGTCACTCTCTCACACAACGAAAGAAATCTGAACAGATCAGAACTTTCCATACTAGCGCAAGTTATTTAGTAATGTAGAATCAATCACGAACAATCTCTAAAAATAAAATCTAAATTAATTAACCTTACCTTAAATCACTCAATCACATTAATTAGAAAGAAAATATTTGATTTTCAGAAAAATCGCTCAATCACATTAACCTTACCTTAACTCACAGATGGTAATCAATCTCCAAACAAAGGAAATAATACATAGAGGGAGCAGTAAATAAACTCCCTTTCTTATGACATGTATATGATCTTCCCTTCCCTCTCCGTTGTCGAGCGTTCTTGAATCTCGAGACCGATGCTTGGGTTGTGTCACTGGGTCGCGACGGTGCCGGAGGACGAGGACGGCGAGGCCGGGTGCCGCGACACCGCGTTGGCCGCGACCAGTGAAGGGGGCAAAGAAGGGCGGCTTCCCTGGCCCTGGTCGTGGCTGTGGCCCTGGGAGTTGGTGCGGTGGAATCGACACTTGAAGGACCCGGCGTGAGTGGCCGGCATGCAGACGCACTTGGAAGCGGGCCCGTGGCACGCGCTGGACGGCGCCGACGCCGACCCGGGCCACCTCCTTCGCGTATTCTTGGAGCTGTGGCTGGCCGATTTACATGAAATTAATTCCCTCAGTTGTGGTGGCAAATATAATACACATAATCCATATTGTTATGCACTAGCGTGTGTGTGTGTCTGAAATAGATGTATTATGGTCTCGTACCCAATAAGATGGATATGTGTGTGTGTGTGTTAGAGAGAGAGAGAGGAAGAGGGGAGAGAGAGTGAGGAAGAGGGAGGGAGTGTGTGTGTGTGTGTGTGTGTGTGTGTGTGTGTGTGTGAGGATTTGATGGTAAAAAAGGTCGCCAATGTAACTTGATATGTATGAGAATATTAATATTGAACTCTTTAAGTTAATGTGGACCCGTTGCAATGCACAGGTGTTCTTCTAGTTAAGATTAAAGATCATGAATGCTTTGCTTTATGTGATTTGGGTGCTAGTGTTTCCACGATTCCGAAAACTTTGCGTGATTTGCTAGGTTTCCGTGAATTTAATGATTGTTCTTTAAACTTGCATCTTGCGGATTCCACCATTAAGAAACCTATGGGAAGAATTAATGATGTTCTTATTGTTGCAAATAGGAATTAAGTGCCTGTAGATTTCATTGTTCTTGATATAAATTGCAATCCTACATGTCCTATTATTCTTGGTAGACCTTTCCTTAGAATGATTGGTGCAATTATTAATATGAAGGAAGGGAGTATTAGATTCCAATTTCCATTAAGGAACGGCATGGAACACTTTCCTAGAAATAAAATTAAATTACCTTATGAATCTATTATGAGAGCCACTTATGGATTGCATACCAAAGATGACAATACCTAGATCTATCCTAGCTTTTATGCCTAGCTAGGGGCGTTAAACGATAACGCTTGTTGGGAGGCAACCCAATTTTATTTTTGTTTCTTGATTTTTGATTCTGTTTAGTAATAAATAATTCATCTAGCCTCTGTTTAGATGTGGTTTTATGCTTTCAATTAGTGTTTGTGCCAAGTAGAACCTTTGGGAAGACTTGGGGAAAGTCTTTGCGATCTTGCTGTAAAAAACAGAAACTTTAGCACTCACGAGATTTGCTTCCATTTTTCATTGGAGAGTGATATTTAGTTAATTATTTTTTTAGATAATTAATATATAAATTACTCACCTCCAGCAATTTATTTTAGAATTTTTGGGGTTCCATAAGTATTCGAAACCTACAGATTACTACAAACTGTTCTGTTTTTGACAGATTCTGTTTTTCGTGTGTTGTTTGCTTATTTTGATGAATCTATGGCTAGTAATAGAGTTTATGAACCATATAAAAGTTGGAATACAGTGGGTTTAACACCAATATAAATAAAGAATGGGTTCATTACAGTACCTTGAAGTGGTGGTTTGTTTTCTTTTACTAACGGAGCTCACGAGATTTTCTTTTAAGTTTTGTGTTGTGAAGTTTTCAAGTTTTGGGTAAAGATTTGATGGATTATGGAACAAGGAGTGGAAAGAGCCTAAGCTTGGGGATTCCCAAGGCACCCCAAGGTAAAATTCAAGGACAACCAAAATCCTAAGCTTGGAGATGCCCCGGAAGGCATCCCCTCTTTCGTCTTCGTCCATTGGTAACTTTACTTGGAGCTATATTTTATTCACCACATGATATGTGTTTTGCTTGGAGCGTCTTGTATGATTTGAGTCTTTGATTTTTAGATTACCACAATCATCCTTGCTGTACACACCTTTTGGTATAGAAACATATGAATGGAAATTTATTAGAATACTCTATGTGCTACACTTATATCTTTTGAGTTGGATAATTTTTGCTCTAGTGCTTTGATTATATCTTTTAGAGCACGGCGGTGGTTCTATTTTATAGAAATAATTGATATCTCATGCTTCACTTATATCATTTTGAGAGTCCTTTAGAACAGCATGGTAATTCACTTTGGTTATAATTTTTAAATGCTAAGAGAAGTTGGATGCTTGATAGTTCTTTTGAGATATAAAGGTGATAATATTAGAGGTGTGCTAGTTGAGTAATTGTGAAATTGATGAATACTTGTGTTGAAGTTGGCAAGTCCCGTATCATGCACGTATGGTAAACGTTGTGACAAATTTGAAGCATGGGGTGTTCTTTGATCGCTTTCCTTATGAGTGGCGGTCGGGGACGAGCGATGGTCTTTTCCTACCAATCTATCCCCCTAGGAGCATGCGCGTAGTGCTTGGTTTTGATGACTTGTAGATTTTTGCAATAAGTATGTGAGTTCTTTATGACTAATGTTGAGTCCATGGATTATACGCACTCTCACCCTTCCATCATTGCTAGCCTCTTCGGTACCGTGCATTGCCCTTTCTCACCTTGAGAGTTTGTGCAAACTTCGCCGGTGCATCCAAACCCCGTGATATGATACGCTCTATCACACATAAGCCTCATTATATCTTCCTCAAAACAGCCACCATACCTACCTATTATGTCATTTCCATAGCCATTCCGAGATATATTGCCATGCAACTTTCCACCGTTCCATTTATTATGACACGCATCATCATTGTCATATTGCTTTGCATGATCATGTAGTTGACATCGTATTTGTGGCAAAGCCACCATGCTTAATTTTTCATACATGTCACTCTTGATTCATCGCAATCCCGGTACACCGCCGAAGGCATTCACATAGAGTCATATTTTGTTCTAAGTATCGAGTTGTAATTCTTGAGTTGTAAGAAAATAAAAGTGTGATGATCATCATTAGAGCATTGTCCCATGTGAGGAAAGGATGATGGAGACTATGATTCTCCCACAAGTCGGGATGAGACTCCGGACAAAAAAAGAGGCCATAAGAAAAGAGAAAATAAGGCCCAAATAAAAAAATGAGAGAAAAAGAGAGAAGGGACAATTTTCTATCCTTTTTCCACACTTGTGCTTCAAAGTAGCACCATGATCTTCATGATAGAATCTCTTATTTTGTCACTTTCATATACTAGCGGGAATTTTTCATTATAGAACTTGGCTTGTATATTCCAATGATGGGCTTCCTCAAATGCCCTAGGTCTTCGTGAGCAAGCAAGTTGGATGCACACCCACTTAGTTTCTTTGATGAGCTTTCATATATTTATAGCTCTAGTGCATCCGTTGCATGGCAATCCCTACTCCTTGCATTGACATCAATCGGTGGGCATCTCCATAGCCCTTTGATTAGCCGCGTCAATGTGAGACTTTCTCCCTTTTTGTCTTCTCACACAACCTCAGTCATCATATTCTATTCCACCCATAGTGCTACGTCCATGGCTCGCGCTCATATATTGCGTAAAAGTTGAAAGAGTTTGAAAAGGCTAAGTATGAAACAATTGCTTGGCTTGTCATCGGGGTTGTGCATGATGAGAGCATTTTGTGTGACGAAAATGAAGCATGGCCAAACTATATGATTTTGTAGGGATAAGTTTTCTTTGGCTATGTTATTTTGATAAGACATAATTGCTTGATTAGCATACTTGGAGTATTACTATTTTTATGTCAACAATAAAATTTTATCTCGAATCTTTCGAATCTGAACATTCATGCCACAATAGAGAAAAATACATTGACGAAAATGCTAGAAAGCATTCCACATCAAAAATTCTGTTTTTATCATTTACCTACTCGAGGACGAGCAAGAATTAAGCTTGGGGATGCTGATACGTATCCAACGTATCTATAATTTTTGATTGTTCCATGCTATTATATTATCTGTTTTGGATGTTAATGGGCTTTATTTTACACTTTTATATTATTTTTGGGACTAACCTATTAACCCAAGGCCCAGTGCAAATTGTTGTTTTTTGCCTATTTCAGTGTTTCACAGAAAAGGAATATCAAACGGAATGAAACCTTCGGGAGCATGATTTTTGGAACAAACATGATCCAGAGGACTTGGAGTGGATGTCAAGCAACCAACAAGGTGTCCACGAGGCAGGGGGCACGCCTACCCCCCTGGGCGCGCCCTCCCCCGTCATGGGCCCCTCGTGGCTCAATCGAGCTACGTCTTCCTCCTATATATGTTCACATACCCCGAAAACATCCAGGAGCACCACGAAACCCTATTTCCACCGCCGCAACCTTCTGTACCCAAGAGATCCCATCTTGGGGCCTTTTCCGGAGCTCCGCCGGAGGGGACATCGATCTTGGAGGGCCTCTACATCAACTCCATGGCCCCTCCGGTGATGTGTGAGTAGTTTACCGCAGACCTTCAGGTCCACAACTAGTAGCTAGATGGCTTCTTCTCTCTCTCTTTGGATCTCAATACAAAGTTCTCCTCGATCTTCTTAGAGATCTATTCGATGCAACTCTTTTTGTGGTGTGTTTGTCGAGATCCGGTGAATTGTGGGTTTATGATCAAGTCTATATATGAACAATATTTGATTCTTCTCTGAAATCTTTTATGCATTATTGGTTATATTTGCAAGTCTCTTCGAATTATCAGTTTGGTTTGGCCTACTAGATTGATCTTTCTTGCAATTGGAGAAGTGCTTAGCTTTGGGTTCAATCTTGCGGTGCTCGATCCCAGTGACAGAAAGGGAAACGACACGTATTGTATTGTTGCCATCGAGGATAAAAATATGGGGTTTATATCATATTGCTTGAGTTTATCCCTCTACATCATGTCATCTCACCTAAGGCGTTACTCTGAACTTAATACTCTAGATGCATGCTGGATAGCGGTCGATGTGTGGAGTAATAGTAGTAGATGGAGGCAGGAGTCGGTCTACTTGTCACGGACGTGATGCCTATATACATGATCATGCCTAGATATTCTCATAATTATTCACTTTTCTATCAATTGATCAATAGTAATTCGTTCACCCACCGCAATACTTATGCTATGTTGAGAGAAGCCACTAGTGAAACATATGGCCCCCAGGTCTATTTTCCATCATATAAGTTTCCAATCTACTTTACTTTGCAATCTATATCATAAAAATACCAAAAATATTTATCTTATCATTATTATCTCTATCAGATCTCACTCTCGTAAGTGACCGTGAAGGGATTGACAACCCCTTTATCGCGTTGGTTGCGAGGTTCTTATTTGCTTGTGTAGGTACGAGGGACTTGCGTGTGGCCTCCTACTGGATTGATACCTTGGTTCTCAAAAACTGAGGGAAATACTTACGCTACTTTGCTGCATCACCCTTTCCTCTTCAAGGGAAAACCAACGCAGTGCTCAAGAGGTAGCAGTGGTTGGCGGGTGTCTGTTTCTCCAACTTTAGTTGAATCGAATTTTACTGCGGCCGTTCCTTATTGAAGGTTAAAACATCAAACTTGATAAATCACTGTTGTGGTTTTGATGCGTAGGTAAGAACGGTTCTTGCTAGAAGCCCGTAGCAGCCACGTAAAACTTGCAACAACAAAGTAGAGGACGTCTAACTTGTTTTTGCAGGGCATGTTGTGATGTGATATGGTCAAGACATGATGTGATATACATTATTGTATGAGATGATCATGTTTTGTATAAGTTATTGACAACTGGCAGGAGCCTTATGGTTGTCACTTTATTGTATAAGTGTAATTGCTTTACTTTATCACTATGCATTAGTGATAGTTGTAGAAGCAATAGTTGGCGAGACGACAACGACGCTATGATGGAGATCAAGGTGTCAAGCTGGTGACGATGGAGATCATGGCAGTGCTTTGGAGATGGTGATCAAAGGCACAAGATGTTGATGGCCATATCATGTCACATATTTTGATTGCATGTGATGTTTATCTTTTATGCATCTTATTTTGCTTAGTACGGCGGTAGCATTATAAGATGACCCCTTACTAAAATTTCAAGGTATAAGTGTTCTTCCTGAGTATGCGTCGTTGCGACAGTTCGTCGTGCTGAGACACCATGTGATGATCGGGTGTTATAGGCTCTACGTTCACATACAACTGGTGCAAGATAGTTTTGCACATGTAGAATACTCGGGTTAAACTTGATGAGCCTCGCATGTACAAACATGGCCTCAGAACACTGGAGGCCGAAAGGTCGAACGTGAATCATATAGTAGATATGATCAACATAGAGATGTTCACCATTGATGACTATTCCATCTCACGTGATGATCGGACATGGTTTAGTTGATTTGGATCACATATCATTTAGATGACTTGAGGGTTGTCTATCTAAGTGGGAGTTCTTAAGCAATTTCATTAATTGAACTTAATTTATCATGAACTTAGTCCTGATAGTATTTGCAAATTATGTTGTAGATCAATAGCTCATGTTGTAGCTCCCCTATATTTTTGATATGTTCCTAGAGAAAACTATGTTGAAAGATGTTAGTAGGAATGATGCGGACTGGGTCCGTGATATGAGGATTATCCTCAATGTTGCACAGAAGAATTATGTCCTTGATGCACCGCTAGGTGACAAACCTGTTGCATGAGCATATGCAGACGTTATGAAAATTTTGCAAGCTCGATATGATGACTACTTGATAGTTCAGTGCACCATGCTTTACGACTTAGAACCGGCACTTCGAAAATGTTTTGAATGCCACAGAGCATATGAGATGTTCCAAGAGATGAAATTGGTATTTCAGACTCATGCCCGTGTCAAGAGGTATGACACCTCTGACAAGTATTTTGCCTACAAGATGGAGGAGACTAGCTCAGCCAGTGAGCATGTGCTTAGAATGTCTGGGGGTACTACAATCGCTTGAATCAAGTTGGAGTTAATCTTCCAGATAAGATAGTGATTGATAGAGTTCTCTAGTCACTATCACCAAGCTACTATAACTTCGTGATGAACTATAATATTGTAGCGACCCGACCCGAATGGGTCAAGTCTCTGTGCTTAAGTGTCATCCCTGGATCGGTATGCTGACACACACAGTACTCGAGGATTTATAACAGAGGTAAATCACATGTAAAAGTAACGTAAATACTATTACCTCAAATCCAAAATAGCGGAAGTAACAAGGTTGTGGATTCCCATCAACACCAACGGCAAAGTTGAGTTTAGAAATCGTAACCCTAACGTATCACTTACTCGTCGTAAGATAATCCTGCAACATGAGACGTTGCAGCCACAAAGGGTCAGTACATTGAATGTATTGGCAAATTCACACCATAGAGAATGATGAATAAAGACTATCACTACATGCATATTTGGCTGGTGGAAAAGCTCTATGGTTATAAGGTTTTTGCGTAAAGCCAATTTTTCCCTACTGCAAAGGAATAAATTTTATTTAACTATCATGGTGGTTGTTGAACATTGAGAATGGTTGACAGCATTCTCAATCCCAATTAAGTAACATCATTAAACCCAACAATATTCATTTAAAGTAACGTGATGAGATCAACATGATAATCCAAGAACTAGATACTCAAGATGTCCATAACCAGGGACACGGCTAATCATGATTAGTTTATACACTCTGTAGAGGTTTGCGCACTTTTCCCCACAAGACTCGATCGCCTCCATTGGATTTCTCGCACTACATGGTGTTTGAGAAACGGATGACCGAGACACAGTCTTTCAGAAGCGCTAGCACCTTACGATGGATAGACCGGTACACCTACTTTCCCCTACATCTGCTAGTCTACCCTATAAGAGTTCGCACGACTTACTCAACTATGCCAGAGCCCATAATGGCTTGTGGCTGCACACGGAAGTTTCTAGTATGAATAATGTCATGATCCCTTTGAGCCTGGGTGGCGGTCCAAAGTAAAAACAGGCAAGTCCTGGAATACCCAGGTGCCTCAATCCACCCAGATGTGTGTTAGGTTGCCACCTTAGATAAACCATTAATTAACAATCTCACATCTGTCATGGATATCACTCACCCAATCCACGTCTACTAGCATAGCATGGCATAATAAGCAAACGTAGAAGTAACTCCCAAAGGTTTGATAATAAACAGGTAATAGGTACTACCTCATCTACTTCCCATCCCACAATTTAATTAGATCCTAATCATGCAATGTGTGAAGATTGATCTAATGCAATAAAACTGGGTTGTAGAAAAAGGTATGATCAAAGTCTGAACTTGCCTGCAATGTTGATGAAGATGATTCGCACTCATAACTCTTGATAGATCTACTCGTCACACTCCGGTCAATCTATCGTGAGCAAGCAATGGTAACCACACATAAGCAATCACTCAAAAGATCAAAAAGATCGAAGAAGACAATTCGGAAAACATGAAAACCAAGCAAATAGCTCTTGCAACATAAAACTATTTCTAACAGTACCAAAATTATGTAAATTTGTCCTTTGGGAGCTACGGTCTGGTTTAGGTCTAGAGCTTCGATTTGCAAAAAGAATCAACTCAAACGGAGCTACGAAACTCAAGTTATGATCAAACGAAGTTTGAAATCAAATCTGGTCTAATTCAAATTTTAAACTTTTCAAAAACATGTTTGGGTTGTTTATCCCGATAGAGGAGATCATAACGAAGATGTGGGCGTTGGTTTCGTTGAATTTGGACTAACGAGTAAAAAGTTATAGTCGTTTGAAACCAAGGGACTAATCTGTAAGAAAAACTATCACAAATAGGCCCTGGCCGAAAATAACAGAAAAAGAAGAAACTAAAGGGCGAACGTTCGTTTTCTATACCTAACCAGCGAACGTTCTCTAAATAATAAACCTAACAAAGACCGGTTTTAAGAAAACCAGAGAAAACCTATAAAATATAAAATAAACCAGACCGGGGGCGGTTTATACCGGTTCAGGGCGGAAAACCAGCGGCGGCGGTGTTCTCCGGCGAGCGAGGCGAGGCAGCTCCGGCGAGCGCGGTGAGGCAGGGCGGCGTGGGGCGGCGGCGGCGAGCAGCAGAGGCGGGGCGGCGCGCGGCAAGGCAGCAGAGGTGGCAGTGAGGCGAGGCGGCGCGCGGCGAGGCAGCAGAGGGGCGCGACGCGGGCGGCTCGGGCGTCCGGCGGTGGTGGCGGTTGCGGCGGCGAGAGGCGGGGAGGAGAGGGAGGCGGGGTCCGGGGCCGTCCTTATAAAGGCACGAGGCCGAGGCCTTCCTTGGGCGAGGGGGCACGCAGAGGACGCGGAGTCCGGCCGGACTCCGGCGGCGGCGCTCCCGTGCGGGAGTCGGTGACGAGCGGGGCGCACTGGGCCGCGGCTGTGGTTGGCCTTGGGCCGGCCCAGTCAGCGGCGGGGAGAGTTTTTTTTTAAACTTTTTTCAGAGAACTAAAAAAACAAAATAACTAAAAAAATATTATATAGGCATATAATATATCAAAATTTTCAGAAAAAGAATATCTACAACATGAACATTTTTATAACTTCAAATAAAATGCACACAAATTCAGATAAATCAAAGAGTGCTACTTGTCTAATAAAAACTCAATAAAAATCATTTTAAAAATACCAAAATGATTTCAAATTAATTCTTCTCCTATTTTTTTATTGTAGGGAATCATGTTACCCTAATTTCCATATATTTTATTTTTGGAGAAAAATAATTTGAATAAAACTCAAATATCTCCAAATTGAAAATAAATTCAAATGAACTTTGAATTTAATTCTTTGAACTCCCAACTCATATTTCATATAATTTGAAGAAGTCATTTTATCTTCGCTCGTGAAAATCATTGAGTTGCATAAAGTTGCAGAATTGGAAATATTTTCCAAATGAAATTCAAATATTTTCAAACACCCCATTTCATTTAAATAAATGGAAGAAGTCATGTCATCTTCTCTCCAGGGTTTTGTGATGAAAAGAATTTGAATTCACGGAGATCAAAAAGCAAATATGAAAGTTTAGGAAAGTCCTTTTATTCCCTCTCATTTAACTTTCAAAAGTTTCGAATTCACTCACCTTCAGACAATCAATCAAACAATCAATCAAATCTATCTATTTATTATAACATTCCAAAATTTAGAATTTTGGGATGTTACAAACCTACCACCCTTAGAAGGAATCTCGTCCTCGAGATTCGGAGAGGCTAGAAAGAAAAAGGTTAGGGTTGGGGTCTTCTCAAAATCCATCGATCATCACAGGGGGTCTGGGGTGCTACCACCCTTAGAAACATGGTTACGGTCCCATCAATACTCATATACTCCATCCTTATTCTTGACGGGGCCGGTCTTCTCAGATTCTCAGCAAATTCCTTCTCTGGGCTCTTCCAGTAGTGGCATAACCTTTTCCTCAATTCTTCTGTCTTTCCTCTTGGTAAGGTTATTTCGAGATTGGGTCTTCTTAGCTGACCGGTCTGGCGCCAATTCTAAATAACTATCGATATCTCATGGTGGTTAACAATTTATGGCTTCTCCTGCAGGAAATGGGTCTGGGTTGAACCTCACCGTATAACCTATGGTTGGCAAAGCTGCCTTGTACAAGGGAAAAATACATGTACCATTCTAAGGCTTAAACAAGGTTTTGATCGTCGTCTCTCCACTATAGGTAAGTCACTCAGATTTACCATCCCATATAGAAAGGCGAATAATAAGAGTAAGTCGGTATGGTGATCAATCCATCCCGCACCCAAATCATTACCTTGTATACGGTTTAGCGAATCTCGCATTCTAACACTCGGTCATCCTCACAAGCATTGCAGAATTTCTCTCGTCGACGAACCAAGTTCGGAATTATCCATTGATTCTGCAAGCTAGACAAACATCTATCGTTCCTTCACAACTCTCAGGTTTTGCGTAAACTCCTATAAAATCGTCTGTCGACAAAGGTATATCCACTTCCAGGGTTTTTCCTTCAGCATGAATGTGCTTGCTTCTTGGCAGGTCCTAGGGCCTGTGGGTTATGGCCCATCTCATCACTTGTAGACCTTGAACTCATCATCGGGGCAACTGATCGTTATTCCAACATCCAACTTCCTAGTATTCTTAAATCCATCCAATTGTACTGTCTTCCTTCCTTCTATTGGCACCAAACTAGGGCATGATTACTCAGACTCATCATGGCCATTGATCCATATTCCTGACATCATACCTCCTTTATATCCAATAGTAATTCATCTCTTCATCCTCGTGGGATATCCCTCATATCGGGGTAAAAACTTATACTTATCGAGTCCATATTCCACTTCGTGGAACATCGTTATCCTTTCCAGGGTCAAGCATCCTTACAGGGAAATATTGGCCATCTCTGCATGGCACTCTTGAACTGAGAAACATGAAACACTTCATGAACTCCTGACAGTCCTTTGGGCGACTCCAACTTGTTGGCCACTTCTCCCATACGCTCCAAAACTCGGTACGGTCCTACAAATCTCGGGGATAACTTTCCCTTAACTCCAAATCGTTTAACTCCTCATAGGGGGAACACATGAAGACATGCTCTGTCTCCAATTTCATAGACTACCTCCTTGCGTTTTTAAGTCTGCATAACTCTTCTGTCTAGACTGAGCTACCTTCAGTCTGTCTTGAATCAACTTAACATTCTCTTCTGACTCTTTGATCACTTTTGGTCCAACAACTGACGTCTCCAACTTCATCCCACACACTCTTGGGGTATCACACATATCGATACAAAACTCATATTCATTTTGTCCGAAATCCACTCAGTGGAGTATCCTTATCTTTTCCAAGAGTCAAGGGTTCTTATAGGGTACTACCACCCTTAAAATGCACAAATCTTCCATAGACCATATTTCTCTTATCCTCAAAAATGGTCAAAATCCTTCTTCATAGAGTAACAACTCATAAAACCCAAATCTTTACCAACGATGCTAACTTTATTGATTCTCCAATGATTACAATCTTTTGCTTTTCCATTACATGTCTCAACTCAACACCTCAATATAAAGAAAATGCTCTCACTTCTACAACTCCATTTCTTTTGTTGCAGACTCAACTATCTAGCAAAAGTCTCCTTCTCCTTAGGGCATCCTCTGGCAAAGTGCCCTGCTCTATTACAACGAAAACATATTGCTTCTGACAAGTCTCATTTGGGCAACTGTTGAGGTAATGCCCTGACTCCTTGCACCTGTAACAGGTGATATGGCTCAGATCTTTCCTGGAATCCAATCTACTTCTCTTTCTGGACTTTTCCATTCCCATCAGAGCTTCTATTTCCAGTGGGTCATACTCTACTTCCTCTGTCGGGAATTCTACTAAATCCCCATTCAAACAATTCTGGGAGATGTGTCCTTCTTCTCCACATGAATAGCATGACTTGGTGCAGGGTTTAATTGGCTCTTCTTTGGGTGTGTCCTCCACATCTTCCTTCATCACAGGTTCTTCTAAACTTTCCATAAGGGCTCCTCTCGTTGCTTCTTTCTTCTGCTGGATGGTTCTTTGTACCATGGGGTAAATGTGACACTGAGCAGGGTAGTGGGTAGTCCCTTCACACAAGAAACAAGTGATCTGCCTAGTTGGGCATTCTTCAGTTGGGTGACTTCCTTCACAATTAGGGCATGCATCCTTGTGTTCTTTATGGTTGTGTCCTATTTCTCCACAAAGCTTGCATGCACAAGTTTTTTTCATATCCTTTCCATAAGGCTTCAATTTCTGGGACACAAACTGAGACTTTAGCAAAGTCAACTTAAATTCTTTCCAAGTGGTTACTCCTTGCCATCCATTGATGGTTTGGTACATCCTCCACCAAGTAGCAGCACCTCTTTCAAAGCATTGAAGAGCATGTTGGGCCATATCCTTTCCGACTATAGGGTTGTTCTCCATATGATCCTCCATGTTCTGAATCCATTGGTCTGTCTCCAATTGACTCATTGGTCCCGAAAATACAAGCTCATCTCCATCCTCTATTGGGTCCAAGGGTTTTGGGGTGAGATAAGAGGGATAGAGAGGGATTACACATAATACAAACAAGAGTTTTTGAAAAGACAGATTTTTATTGTGGCTGTCGAGAAAACATCAAACAAATGACAGCTCACAATCATCGCATCTAACGTAGGTATATAACAGGGGTTTGGTCTTCTAAAGGTCAACATCGCCAAACTCTTCAAGTCTTGGTCATGTCTCCGATGGTTTCTTCCCATCGTGCTTGTCCTTCTCAAGTTCTTTTGCCAGATCATCTCCGTTGACGTGAAATCTCTCGTGACATCCTTTAATATTCCGGAGTTGCATTTCAAACTTCTAGGTTTCAACATCCTTGGCATGAACCATGGTCTAGTTCTTGACAAATCTCCGGTTTCTCGAGGTTTTGTTCCTCCAATTTGGCTATTTCAGCTTCTGGGTCCTGAGTTTTTCTCAAAATACTTCCTTGTCAAAATATGGCTTCTTGTTGGTCCATCTTAACTTCTTAATGTAACACTCCAGATCCTGGTGATACACCGGCTAAGGTTAAAACTTCATCTTGCTGATAGGTGCTCCATCAGCCTTCTACCATTTAATCCTTCCATGCATATGCATGCTTAACTCAGTACGGTGACAATAGCATTAGCGGGTGATGACATCACGGATAACCGTGTTTCTGCTCTTGTCATTTCCATGAGCTATCTCTCCACAGTTGATATCTCCTGCCTTAGGGTTTCTTTGACAAAACTTCGAGTTCTCATACTCCTTGTTTCAGTCTTTCTCTGATACACCTTGATCTCGGGTATTGACAACTTCCAAAATCTGTCAAGTTCCATAAGGGTAGCCTTCCTAGGTCATATAAATCTGGGAATTCTTCAGAGCCTTCAAATTCTACTTGTCTTCGGCCTTCAACTGTTGTAGTTTCCATTATTCAGATGCACGGAAAATACTCTTCATTCCGAAGTGGTCTTAGTTGTCCGATATCTTGTACTTCTTGGAGTGGTCTCATCAGTGGAATCTTCGAGTGGTCAAAAGGGGAAAGGGGTATGGTCTCTGTAGAGGTTTGCGCACTTTTCCCCACAAGACTCGATCGCCTCCATTGGATTTCTCGCACTACATGGTGTTTGAGAAACGGATGACCGAGACACAGTCTTTCAGAAGCGCTAGCACCTTACGATGGATAGACCGGTACACCTACTTTCCCCTACATCTGCTAGTCTACCCTATAAGAGTTCGCACGACTTACTCAACTATGCCAGAGCCCATAATGGCTTGTGGCTGCACACGGAAGTTTCTAGTATGAATAATGTCATGATCCCTTTGAGCCTGGGTGGCGGTCCAAAGTAAAAACAGGCAAGTCCTGGAATACCCAGGTGCCTCAATCCACCCAGATGTGTGTTAGGTTGCCACCTTAGATAAACCATTAATTAACAATCTCACATCTGTCATGGATATCACTCACCCAATCCACGTCTACTAGCATAGCATGGCATAATAAGCAAACGTAGAAGTAACTCCCAAAGGTTTGATAATAAACAGGTAATAGGTACTACCTCATCTACTTCCCATCCCACAATTTAATTAGATCCTAATCATGCAATGTGTGAAGATTGATCTAATGCAATAAAACTGGGTTGTAGAAAAAGGTATGATCAAAGTCTGAACTTGCCTGCAATGTTGATGAAGATGATTCGCACTCATAACTCTTGATAGATCTACTCGTCACACTCCGGTCAATCTATCGTAAGCAAGCAATGGTAACCACACATAAGCAATCACTCAAAAGATCAAAAAGATCGAAGAAGACAATTCGGAAAACATCAAAACCAAGCAAATAGCTCTTGCAACATAAAACTATTTCTAACAGTATCAAAATTATGTAAATTTGGCCTTATCAGAAGGTTTAGGTCAAGAGCTTCGATTTGCAAAAAGAATCAACTCAAACGGAGCTATGAAACTCAAGTTATGATCAAATGAAGTTTGAATTCAAATCTGGTCTAATTCAAATTTTAAACTTTTCAAAAACATGTTTGGGTTGTTTATCCGGATAGAGGAGATCATAACGAAGATGTGGGTGTTGGTTTCGTTGAATTTGGACTAACGAGTAAAAAGTTATAGTCGTTTGAAACCGAGGGACTAATCTGTAAGAAAAACTATCACAAATAGGTCCCTGGCCGAAAATAACAGAAAAAGAAGAAACTAAAGGGCGAACGTTCATTTTCTATACCGAACCAGCGAACGTTCTCTAAATAATAAACCTAACAAAGACCGGTTTTAAAAGAAAATCAGAGAAAACCTATAAAATATAAAATAAACCGGACCGGGGGCGGTTTATACCGGTTCAGGGCGGTTCGGGGCGGAAAACCAGCGGCGGCGGTGTTCTCCAGCGAGCGAGGCGAGGCAGCTCCGGCGAGCGCAGCGAGGCAGGGCGGTGTGGGGCGTCGGCGGCGAGCAGCAGAGGCGGGGCGGCGCGCGGCAAGGCAGCAGAGGCGGCAGTGAGGCGAGGCGGCGCGCGGCGAGGCAGCAGAGGGGCGCGGCGCGGGCAGCTCCGGCATCCGGCGATGGCGGTGGTTGCGGCGGCGAGAGGCGGGGAGGAGAGGGAGGCGGGGTCTGGGGCCGTCCTTACAAAGGCACGAGGCCGAGGACTTCCTTGGGCGAGGGGGCACGAGGAGGACGCGGAGTCCGGCCGGACTCCGGCTGCGGCGCTCCCGTGCGGGAGTCGGTGACGAGCGGGGCGCGCTGGTGCGCTGGGCCGCGGCTGTGGTTGGCCTTGGGCCGGCCCAGTCGGCGGCGGGGAGAGTTTTTTTTTAAAACTTTTTTTTTCAGAGAAACTAAAATAATAAAAACAAAATAACTAAAAAAAATATTATATAGGCATATAATATATCAAAATTTTCAGAAAAAGAATATCTACAACATGAACATTTTTATAACTTCAAATAAAATCCACACAAATTCAGATAAATCAAAGAGTGCTACTTGTCTAATAAAAACTCAATAAAAATCATTTTAAAAATACCAAAATGATTTCAAATTAATTCTTCTCCAATTTTTTTATTGTAGGGAATCATGTTACCCTAATTTCCGTATTATATTTTTGGAGAAAAATAATTTGAATAAAACTCAAATATCTCCAAATTGAAAATAAATTCAAATGAACTTTGAATTTAATTCTTTGAACTCCCAACTCATATTTCATATAATTTGAGGAAGTCATTTTATCTTCGCTCGTGAAAATCATTGAGTTGCATAAAGTTGCAGAATTGGAAATATTTTCCAAATGAAATTCAAATATTTTCAAACACCCCATTTCATTTAAATAAATGGAAGAAGTCATGTCATCTTCTCTCCAGGGTTTTGTGATGAAAAGAATTTGAATTCACGGAGATCAAAAAGCAAATATGAAAGTTTGGGAAAGTCCTTTTATTCCCTCTCATTTAACTTTCAAAAGTTTCGAATTCACTCACCTTCAGACAATCAATCAAACAATCAACCAAATCTATCTATTTATTATAACATTCCAAAATTTAGAATTTTGGGATGTTACAAATATGCAAGATATGACGACAACGATTATCGAACTCTTCGCGATGTTGAAAAAGGCGAAGGCAGAAATCAAGAAAGAGCATCAAGTGTTGATGGTTAATAAGACCATTAGTTTCAATAAAAGGGGCAAGGGAAAGGGAACTTCAAGAAGAATGGCAAGCAAGTTGCGACTCCCATGAAGAAGCCCAAAGCTAGACCCAAGCCTGAAATAGAGTGCTTCTACTACAAAGGAAATGGTGACTAGAAGTGGAACTTCCCCAAATACTTGGCGGATAAGAAGGATGGCAAAGTGAACAAAGGTATATATGATATACATGTTATTGATGTGTACTTTACTAGTCTTCGTAGCAACCCCTGGGTATTTGATACCAGTTCAGTTGCTAAGATTAGTAACTCGAAACAGGAGTTACAGAATGAACAGAGACAAGTTAAGAGCGAAGTGACAATGTGTGTTGGAAGTGGTTCCAAGGTTGATACGATCACCATCGCACACTCCCTATACCTTCAGGATCAATGTTGAACCTAAAATAAATGTTATTTGGTCTTTGCGTTGAGCATGAATATGATTAGATCATGTTTATTGCAATACGGTTATTCATTTAAATCAGAGAATAATTGTTGTTCTGTTTACATGAATAAAACCTTCGGTGGTCATACACCCAAGGTGAATGGTTTATTGAATCTCGATCATAGTGATACACATATTCATAATATTGATGCCAAAAGATGCAAAGGATAATGATAGTGCGACATATTTAAGGCACTGCCGTTTAGCTCATGTTGGTGTAAAGCGCATGAAGAAACTCCATGCAGATGGGCTTTAGGAATCACTTGATTATGAATCATTTTGATACTTGTGAACCATGCCTCATGGGCAAGATGACTAAAACTCCGTTCTCCGAAACAATGGAGCGATCCAATAACTTATTGGAAATAATACATACCGATATATGCGGTCTGATGAGTGTTGAGGCACGTGCAGGTATCGTTATTTTCTGACCTTCACAAATGATTTGATCAGATATGGGTATATCTACTTAATGAAACACAAGTTTGAAACATTTGAAAAGTTCAAGGAATTTTAGAGTGAAGTTGAGAATCATCGTAACAAGAAAATAAAGTTTCTACGATATGATCGTGGAGGTGAATATTTGAGTTGCGAGTTTGGCCTTTATTTAAAACTATCTGGAATAGTTTCACAACTCACGCCACCTGGAACACCACATCATAGTGGTGTGTCCTGACGTCGTAACCATACTTTATTAGGTATGGTGTGATCTATGATGTCTCTTACCGATTTATCACTATCGTTTTGGGGTTATGCACTAGAGATAGCTACATTCATGTTAAATAGGGCACCATCTAAATCCGTTGAGATGACACCGTATGAACTATGGTTTGGCAAGAAACCAAAGTTGTCGTTTCTTAAAGTTTATATTTGCGATGCTTATATGAAAAAGTTTCAAACTGATAAGCTCAAACCCAAAACGGAGAAGTGTGTCTTCATAGGATACCCAAAAGAAACTGTTGGGTACACCTTCTATCACAAATCCGAAGGCAAGATGTTTGTTTCTAAGAATGGATCCTTTCTAGAGAAGGAGTTTCTCTCGAAAGAAGTGAGTGGGAGGAAAGTAGAACTTGATGAGGTAATTGTACCTTCTCTCGAGTTGGAAAGTAGCTCATCATAGAATCAGTTCCAGTGATGCATACGCCAACTAGAGAGGAAGCTAATGATAATGATCATGAAACTTCAAATCAAGTTACTGCCGAACCTCGTAGGTCAACCAGAGCACGTTCCACACTAGAGTGGTACGGTAATCCTGTTCTGGAAGTCATGTTACTAGACCATGACGTACCTACGAACTATGAGGAAGCGATGATGAGCCCAGATTCCGATAAATGGCTTCAGGCCATGAAATCTGAGATAGGATCCATGTATGAGAACAAAGTGTGGACTTTGGTTGACTTGCCCGATGATCAGCGAGCCATAGAGAATAAATGGATCTTCAAGAAGAAGACTGACGCTGATGGTAATGTTACTGTCTACAAAGCTCGACTTGTTGCCAAAGGTTTTCGACAAGTTCAAGGAGTTGACTATGATGAGACCTTCTCACCTAGCGATGCTTAAGTCTGTCCGAATCATGTTAGCAATCGCCGCATTTTATAATTATGAAATCTAGCAAATTGACGTCAAAACTGCATTCCTTAATGAATTTCTCAAAGAAGAGTTGTATATGATGCAACCAGAAGGTTTTGTCGATCCTTAGAGTGCTAACAAAGTGTGCAAGCTCCACCGATCCATTTATGGACTGGTGCAAGCATCTCGGAGTTGGAATATACACTTTGATAATGTGACCAAAGTATATGGTTTTATACAGACTTTCGGACAATCCTGTATTTACAAGAAAGTGAGTGGGAGCTCTGTAGCATTTCTGATATTTTATGTGGATGACATATAGTTGATTGGAAATGATATAGAATTTCTGGATAACATAAAAGGATACTTGAATGAGAAATTTTCAATAAATACCTCGGTAAAGCTCCTTATGTATTGGGCATCAAGATCTATGGAGATAGATCGAAACGCTTAATAGGACTTTCACAAAGCACACACTGTGACAAGATTTCGGAGTTCAAAATGGATCAGCCAAAGAAGGAATTCTAGCCTGTATTGTAAGGTGTGAAGTTGAGTAAGACTCAAAACCCGACCATAGCAGAAGATAGGGAGAGAATGGAAGTCATTCCCTATGCCTCAGCCATAGGTTCTATAAAGTATGCCATGCTGTGTGCCAGACCTATTATATACCTTCCCATGAGAATGGAAAGGGGGTACAATAGTGATCTAGGAGTAGATCACTGGACAACGGTCAAAATTATCCTTAGGTACCAAAAGAGGACTAAGGAAATGTTTCTCGGTTATGGAGGTGACAAAGAGTTCATCGTAAAGGGTTACGTCGATGCAAGCTTTTGAACCGATCCAGATGACTCTGAGTCTCAATCTGGATACATATTGAAAGTGGGAAAAAATATCTAGAGTAGCTCCATGCAGAGCATTGTAGACATAGAAATTTGCAAAATACATACGAATCTGAATGTGACAGACCCGTTGACTAAACTTCTCTCGCAAGCAAAACATGATCCCACCTTAGTACTCTTTGGGTGTTAATCACATAGCAATGTGAACTAGATTGTTGACTCTAGTAAACCCTTTGGGTGTTGGTCACATGGCGATGTGAATTATGGGTGTTAATCACATAAAGATGTGAACTATTGGTGTTAAATCACATGGCGATGTGAACTAGATTATTGACTCTAGTGCAAGCGGGAGACTGAAGGAAATATGCCCTAGAGGCAATAATAAAGTTGTTATTTTATATTTCCTTATATCATGATAAATGTTTATTATTCATGCTAGAATTGTATTAACCGGAAACTTGATACATGTGTGGATACATAGACAAAACACCGTGTCCCTAGTAAGCCTATGCTAGACTAGTTCGTTAATCAAAGATGGTTCAGTTTCCTAACCATAGACATGTGTTGTCATATTATGAATGGTATCACATCATTAGGAGAATGATGTGATGGACAGGACCCATCCGTTAGCTTAGCATTATGATCGTTCGGTTTTATTGCTATTGCTTTCTTCTTGACTTATACATATTCCTTTGACTATGAGATTATGCAACTCCCGGATACCGGAGGAATACCTTGTGTGCTATCAAATGTCACAACGTAACTGGGTGATTAAAAATATGCTCTACAGGTATCTTCGAAGGTGTTTGTTGGGTTGGCATAGATCGAGATTAGGACTTGTCACTCTGAGTATCGGAGAGGTATCTCTGGGCCCTCTCGGTAATGCACATCATAATAAGCCTTGCAAGCAATGTGACTAATGAGTTAGTTGCAGGATGATGCATTATGGAACGAGTAAAGAGACTTGCTGGTAATGAGACTAAACTAGGTATGGAGATACCGACGATCGAATCTCGGGCAAGTAACATACTGATAGACAAAGGGAATAACGTATGTTGTCATAACGGTTCATCCGATAATGATCTACATAGAATATGTAGGAGCCAATATAAGCATCCAGGTTCCGCTATTGGTTATTAACCGGAGTGGTGTCTCGGTCATGTCTACATAGTTCTCAAACCCGTAGGGTCCGCACGCTTAACGTTCGATGACGATTTGTATTATATGAGTTATGTGTTTTGGTGACCGAAGATTGTTCGGAGTCCCAGATGAGATCACGGACATGACGAGGAGTCTCGAAATGGTCGAGAGGTAAAGATTGATATATTGGACGATAGTATTCGGACACCGGAATGGTTCCAGAGTGTTTCGGGTACTAATCGGAGTACCGAGGGGTTACCGGAACCCCCCGGGGGAAGTTATGGGCCACATGGGCCTTGGGTTGGAGGCACAGCAGCCCACAAGGGGTTGGCGCGCCCCCCACTTGGAAGGGGTCCTAATTGGAGCGGAGAAGGGGGCGGCGCCCCCCTTTCC
Organism: Triticum aestivum; assembly: GCF_018294505.1. Lineage (NCBI taxonomy): Eukaryota > Viridiplantae > Streptophyta > Magnoliopsida > Poales > Poaceae > Triticum > Triticum aestivum. The sequence continues at coordinate 339,871,403 of NC_057794.1, forward strand.
TTCTCCTCTTCCCTCTCCTTCCCCCTTTCCCTTCCGGTAAAAGGAAAGGGCGGGCCGAATTTGACAAGGAGTCCAAGTGGGACTCCTTCCAGTTGGTGCGCCCTAGGCCGGCCCCCTCCCCTCTCTCTCCTTTATATACGGGGGCGGGGGCACCTCTAAGACACATCAATTGTTCTTAGCCATGTGCGGTGCTCCCCCTCCACCGTTTACTCCTCCGGTCATATTGTCGTAGTGCTTAGGCGAAGCCCTGCGTGGATCACTTCATCATCACCGTCACCACGCTGTCGTGCTGACGAAACTCTCCCTTGACACTTTGCTGGATCAAGAGTTCGAGGGACGTCATCGAGCCGAACATGTGCTGAACTCGGAGGTGCCGCACATTCAGCACTTGATCGGTTGAATCGAGAAGACGTTCGACTACATCAACTGCATTAAACTAACGCTTCTGCTTTCGGTCTACGAGGGTACGTGGACACACTCTCCCCCTCTCGTTTCTATGCATCTCCTAGATAGATCTTGCGTGAGCGTAGGAATTTTTTTGAAATTGCATATCAAAGCAATAGTCTAGTTTTGACATGAGACTTAAATAGTCAAGCATATCAACAAGCAACCATGTCTTTCAAAATATCAATGCTAAAATAAGTTATCCCTAACCCATCATGCTCAATCATTGATCCATTCATGAAACACACTTGCATATTAACTACACCCAATGCTCAAGTACGATCATAGTGCCCCCTAGTTGGTGCTTTATAAGAGAAGATGGAGACTCAAATTAAAAAAATGCATTAAGTAAATGAAAGGCCCTTCGTAGAGGGAAGTAGGGATTTGTAGAGGTGCCAGAGCTCAAAGCGAAAATTGAGATATAAAAACATTTTGAGAGGCATACTTTTCCACCAACAAAAACGACTTAGAGCTCCCAATACTTTCCATGCTAGATATGTCATAGGCGGTTCCCAAACAGAAAATAAAGTTATTCCTTTTTCCACCATACTTTCACTTTCCATGGCTAACCGTATCCACGGGTGCCCTCCATACCAACACTTTCCAAGGAATTTATTATTTGACAACATAAAGTAAATGTATTTTTCATTTCGGGACTGGGCATTCCTAATACCTTTGCCTTACCATCGTGCAATGACAAGTGAATAAACACTCATCGTGAGAATAACACATCTAGCATGGAAAATATTGGCCACCCCTCACCACCTCGCGAGTGGTACGAGCACACAAAAGAGAAATTTATTTTGAAAATTAGAGATGGCACATACAAATTTTCTTAGAACGGCAAAAGAATACCGCATATAGGTAGATATAGTGGACTCATGTGGCAAAACTGGTTTGAAGGATTTTGGATGCACAAGTAGTGATCATACTTAGTGCAAAATGAAGGCTAGCAAAAGATTGAGAAGCGACCAACCAAGAAACAAATAATCTCATAGGCAAGCATTAAGCATAATTAACACCGAATAATGCACCACAAGTAGGATGTAATTTCATTGCATAACTATTGACTTTCGTGCTTGCATGGGGAATCACAAACCTTAACACCAATATTCTTACTAAAGCACAATTACTCATCAACATGACTCACATATCACATCATCATATCTCAAAACTATTACAAGGAATCAAGTTTATTTTGTCGAATGATCTTCATGAAATTTTTTATTATATCCTTCTTCGATATCTATCACTTTGGAACTAATTTTCATGTGTTGCTTTTGATAAGCTCAAACAAATATAAGTGAAGATCATGAGCATATTTTTATTTCTCTCAAATTAATTTAAGTGAAGCAAGAGAGAATTTCTTGAAAATTTTACTAACTCTCAAGTAAATCTAAGTGAAGTATGAGAGCATTTATTCAAAAATAATAAAGCACATCGTGCTCAAAAAGATATAAGTGAAGCACTAGAGAAATTCCATAGCTCATAAAAATTTAAGTGAAGCATACAGAGCAATTCTAACAAGTCATGGCATAATTTTGGCTCTCTCAAATAGGTGTGTCCAGTAAGGATTTATGACTTAAAACACAAAGAAAAACAAGCAAAGACTCATATCATACAAGACGCTCCAAGCAAAACTCATAGTATGTGACGAATAAAAATACAACTTCGAGTAAAATACCCATGGTCGTTAGAAGAAAGAGGGGATGCCACTCGGGGCATCCCCAAGCTTAGTTGCTTGCTTCTCTTTGGATAATAGCTTGAGATGCCATGGGCATCCCCGAGCTTAGGCTCTTTTTACTCCTTATTCCTTCATCCATCATAACATCACCCAAAACTTCAAAACTTCAATCACACAAAACTCAACAAAACCTTCATGAGATCCGTTAGTATAAGAAAACAAATCACTACTATAAGTACTGTTGCAACCCATTCATATTTTATTATTTCATTATATCTACTGTATTCCAACTTTTCTATGGCAAAAACTCATCAAAGAAAACCATAGAATCATCAAAACAAGCACACAACGCAAAGAAAACAGATTCTGTCAAAAACAGAACAGACTGTAGCAATCTGGATATTTCGAATAGTTATGAAACTCCAAAAATCCTCAAAAATTAGGAAGACCTGATAAATTTGTATATTAATTTTTTTCAAAAAGAGTTGGTATTTTATCACGCTCTGGTTAAAAATGAAAATTATTTTTGTGAGCGCGAAAGTTTGTGTTTTTCAGCAAGATCAAACAACTATCACCCAAGAAGATGCTAAAAGCTTTACTTGGCACAAACACTAATTAAAACACAAAAAACACAATCATAACAGTAGCATAATTGTGCAGACACTCAAGAACAGAAAGAAAAAAGCAAACATAAATATTATCCATTGGGTTGCCTCCCAACAAGCGTTATCGTTTTACGCCCTTAGCTAGGCATAAAGCAAAGAATCTAAGTTTTGTCATATTTGTCCAACTCTTAAATCAAACACTTAGAATTTTTCAAAGATTTAGCATAAAGATCTTCAATGATAATACTCCTACGAACAATTTTAAACAATTCATTCTTGCCCAGAGGGTCTCTTATAACTTCAACAAAATTCGGGTCAATACTAATCATTTTCAGATCTTCTTTACCGTTATTACTAGAAGTTGCACCCTTGTTCTTAGTAACTTGAGTAATCTTGCCAATATTTACGGGAGTTTTCTCAATAGTTTTAGCGGAAGCAAAAGCCGTGCTTAGATTACTAAAGGTTTCTTCTAGTTTATCAATCCGGGACGGGCTTTCTTCAATTCTTTCATGGATTACGATACCTTTTTCTTTTAACAACTTAAAAAGTTCTCCTGTCGACCTAATTTTAGTAGCAAAATTATGCGTATTTTTATCCAAGTTTTCAAGATGTTCTCCAGTAAGCATTTTCTTTTCAATGGCATCTAGCCTTTCCATGACATGCTCAAGAGTCAAAGTCGTTTCATTAATCATAAGGGGTGGTGAGCCCACTAAATTTCCATAGCATTAAATGCATCAAGAAAGGGACACATCAAGAAATTTCCATCGGTAATCGTATCAAGGATGAATCTATACCAAGTGGTGATGCCCACATAAAAACAACAAATAAGAACAACTGTAGATTGCTTACAGATAGATCTATTATGAGCATTGCAAATCCTATACCAAGCATCTTTTAAATTCTCTCCTTTCCTTTGTTTAAATATGAGAACCTCGTTCTCAGGAGTGCATGCAATAGAGGAAGAACTATCCATGGCAACAATAATGGCAAACAAGATTGCACACAAAAATAGATCCGGCAAGAAAACGACGAACGAAAAAGAGGGCGAATAAAATGGCAAATTTTTGTGAAGCGGGGGAGAGGAAAACGAGAAGCAAATGGCAAATAATGTAAATTGCAAGGAGATGAGATTTGTCATTAGGAACCTGGTAGATGATAACCCACAAGTATAGGGGATCACAACAGTTTTCCAGGGTAGAGTATTCAACCCAAATTTATTGATTCGACACAAGGGGAGCCAAAGAATATTCTCAAGTATTAGTAGCTGAGTTGTCAATTCAACCACACCAGGAAACTTAATATCTGTAGCAAAGTGTTTAGTAGCAAAGTAACATGATAGTAGTGGTAACAATAGCAAAAGTAACGGTAGCAAGGGTAATGTTTTTGGTATTTTGTAGTGATGATAACAATAGCAACGGAAAAGTAAATAAGCGAAGAACAATATATGGAAAGCTCGTAGGCATTGGATCGGTGATAGAGAATTATCCCGGATGTGGTTCATCATGTAACAGTCATAACATAGGGTGAGACAAAACTAGCTCCAATTCATCAATGTAATGTAGGCATGTATTCCGAATATAGTCATATGTGCTTATGGAAAAGAACTTGCATGACATCTTTTGTCCTACCCTCCCATGGCAGCGGGGTCCTAGTGGAAACTAAGGGATACTAAGGCCTCCTTTTAATAGAGTACGGGACCAAAGCATTAACACATAGTGAATACATGAACTCCTCAAACTACGGTCATCACCGGGAGTGGTCCCGATTATTGTCACTTCGGGGTTGCCGGATCATAACACATAGTAGGTGACTGTAGACTTGCAAGATAGGATCAAGAACTCACATATATTGATGAAAACATAATAGGTTCAGATCTGAAATCGTGGCACTCGGGCCATAGTGACAAGCATTAAGCATAGCAAAGTCATAGCAACATCAATCTCAGAACATAGTGGATACTAGGGATCAAACCCTAACAAAACTAACTCGATTACATGATAAATCTCATCCAACACATCACCGTCCAGCAAGCCTACGATGGAATTACTCACGCACGGTGGTGAGCATCATGAAATTGGTGATGGAGGATGGTTGATGATGACGACAACGACGGATTCCCCTCTTCGGAGCTCCGAACGGACTCCAGATCAGCCCTCCCGAGAGAGTTTAGGGCTTGGCGGCGGCTCCGTATTGTAAAACGCGATGAATCCTTCTCCTTTATTTTTTTCTCCCTGAACACGAATATATGGAGTTGGAGTTGAGGTCGGTGGAGCTCCAGGGGGCCCACGAGGCAGGGGGGGCGCGCCCAGGGGGCAGGCGCGCCCCCACCCTCATGGCTAGGGTGTGGGCCCCCTGGCCTTGATTCTTTGCCAGTATTTTTTATTATTTTCAAAAATAATCTTCGTGGAGTTTCAGGTCATTTCGAGAACTTTTGTTTCTGCACATAAATAACACCATGGCAATTCTGCTGAAAACAACGTCAGTCCGGGTTAGTTCCATTCAAATCATGCAAGTTAGAGTCCAAAACAAGGGCAAAAGTGTTTGGAAAAGTAGATACGACAAAGACGTATCAACTCCCCCAAGCTTAGAACTTTGCTTGTCCTCAAGCAATTCAGTTGATAAACTGAAAGTGATAAAGAAAAACTTTTACAAACTCTATTTGCTCTTGTTGTTGTAAATATGTAATGCCAACATTCAAGTTTTCAGCAAAGATTATGAACTAACCATATTCTCAATAACTCTAAGGTCTCATGTTTGCTCATATCAATGACATAATCAACTAGCGAGCAATAATAATAAATCTCAGATGACAACACTTTCTCAAAACAATCATAATATGATATAACAAGATGGTATCTTGCTAGCCCTTTCTGAGACCGCAAAACATAAATGCAGAGCACCTTTAAAGATCAAGGACCGACTAGACATTGTAATTCATGGTAAAAGAGATCTAGTCAAGTCATACTCAATGTAAACTAACAGTAATGAATGCAAATGACAGTGGTGCTCTCCAACTGGTGCTTTTTAATAAGAGGATGATGACTCAACATAAAAGTAAATAAATAGGCCCTTCACAGAGGGAAGCAGGGATTTGTAGAGGTGCTAGAGCTCGGTTTTGAAATAGAGGTGAATAATATTTTGAGCGGTATACTTTCATTGTCAACATGACAACCAAGAGATGGCGATATCTTCCATGCTACACACATTATAGGCGGTTCCCAATTAGAATGGTAAAGTTTATACTCCCCCTCCACCAACAAGCATCAATCCATGGCTTGCTCGAAACAACGAGTGCCTCCAACTAACAACAGTCCCAGGGGGAGTTTTGTTTGCAATTATTTTGATTTGATTTGCATAAAGCATGGGACCGGGCATCCCGGTGACCAGCCATTTTCTCGTGAGTGAGGAGTGGAGTCCACTCCTCTTGAGAATAACCTGCCTAACATGGAAGATACGGACAACCCTAGTTGATACATGACCTATTCGAGCATACAAAACAGAATGTTTATTTGAAGGTTTAGAGTTTGGCACATACAAATTTACTTGGAATGACAAGTAGATACCGCATATAGGAAGGTATAATGGACTCATATGGAATAACTTTGGGGTTTATGGAATTGGATGCACAAGCAGTATTCCCGTTTAGTACAGGTGAATGCTAGAAAAAGACTGGGAAGCAACCAGCTAGAGAGCGACAACAGTCATGAACATGCATTAAAATTAATCAACACCGAATGCAAGCATGAGTAGGATATAATGCACCATGAACATAAATATCGTAGAGGCTTTGTTGATTTTGATTCAACTACATGCGTGAACATGTGCCAAGTCAAGCCACTCGAATTGTTCAAAAGAGGATACCACCCTATCATACCACATCACAACCATTTTAATAGCATGTTGGCACACAAGGTAAACCATTATAAGCTCCTAGCTAATTAAGCATGGCATAAGCAACTATAATCTCTAATTGTCATTGCAAACATGTTTATTCATAATAGGCTGAATCAGGAATGATGAACTAATCATATTTACAAAAACAAGAGAGGTCGAGTTCATACCAGGTTCTCTCATCTCAATAAGTTCATCATATAATCATCATTATTGCCTTTCACTTGCAGGACCGAGTAGTGTGGATAATAATAATAGTGCACGTGCATTGGACTAAGCTGGAATCTGCAAGCATTCAATTCAAAAGAGAAGATAAGGTAATATGGGCTCTTTGTTAGATCAACAACAATGCATATAAGAGCCACTCAACATTTTCATTATGGTCTTCTCCTATCGACCCCTAAAGAAAAGAAAAGAAATAAAACTATTTACATGGGAAAGCTCCCAACAAGCAAAAGAAGAACAGGAAATCGTTTTGGGTTTTCTTTCTAATTACTACTACAAGCATGGAAATTAAAACTAGCTAAAAGCTACAACTATTTTTTGGTTTTTCTTAAGGTTTATTAAACACACAAGAAGAAAGCATAAAAAGAGAAAATAAACTAGCATGGATGATACAATAAAAAGTATGAGCACCGACATCTAGCAATGAGTGTGTGAACATGAATGTAATGTCGGTGAGAAATACGTACTCCCCCAAGCTTAGGCTTTTGGCCTAAGTTGGTCTAATGCCATGGATGGCCTGGTGGATATCCAAAGTTGTAGTTGGGGTCGTACTGAGATGCAGCAGTCATTGCATCGTGGGCTGTAGCTTGGAGGCGAGCTATCTCAGCCCTCCTCTTATACTCTTCTGCCTCCTCTCTGGTTATAAAATATCTCCCTTTTGCCTGAAAGTCAAAGGAAGTAGAAGCAGGGAGAGCGACGTGATATATGCGTCGTCTGTCAAAGATTAGTCGATACTGGAGCAATTGATCGTTCCTCTCAACAAAATGATGACGAACCATAGCCTCATAATCCAAATAAGCAGGAGGCAACTCAATATCATCCTCACGTATGGTTATACCAAGAAAATTAGCTATACAGGTTGCATAAATTCCACCAAAGAAATCTCCATTAAATCTATTATGATGCAACCTACGTGCAACAATGGCTCCCAAGTTATAAGATTTATCTCCTAACACAACACTCCTAAGAATACTGAGGTCAGGGACACACATACGGCATGCTTCATCTTTACCATTTATGCACCTACCTATGAAGAGAGAGAAATAATGTATAGCAGGAAAATGGATGCTCCATATGGTAGCTTGTGCTATATCTCTAGATTCCCCCACAGTTATACTGGCAAGAAAATCTCTAAACTCAGATTTGCGAGGTTCACTAGTACTACCCCATTGTGGAAGTTTGCAAGCAGTGGTAAAATCCTCTAAGTCCATAGTATAAGAATTTTCATAAAGATCAAACAGGACAGTTTGAGAATTGCGTGAAGATGAAAATTCGAACCTCCTCACAAAGGAACTAGTGAGATAGTGGTACTGACGGCACTGTCCTGCCTCGAAGCTCACAAGATTAGTGTTAGGAAAATATGCGTTAAATTCTTCCTTAATTCCTGCTCGATCCATGAAGTCCTCTGAAGGCCACTCACAAGGCCGCACTGGAGCGTCCCTTGGTGGCTCATCATCAGCATCACGCATTGCAAGCCTGGTTCCTTGCTTCCTTGAAGGACCTCCTTGGTACATTTTCCTAAACATATTTCTTCTTCTGAAAAATTTCTGAAATTTTTAGTAACCTCAAATAAAAGTAAACCAAGCTCAACAAAATTGATAGCAACTACTCCTACAAGTGCCTAGAGTCTATATCATGCATTAGAACTACTTGGAACCATATAAATTTGACATTCAAGCTCAAGAACATGGTCACCTAGGCAGCAAAAATTTGCAATGAATAAAGCACTAGAAAAAAAACTAATTGGACCAATGGAGGAGTCACATACCAAGGAACAATCCCCCAAAGCGGTTTTGTGAGAGGTGCTTTGAGCAAGGAGATCGAAAATTGCAGCAAATGAGCTAGAACTCGTGCTTGAGCTGGATAGTGATTTTTTGGGAGGAAGAAGAAGTGTGTGGGTGCAGGAATAAGTGGAGGGGAGCCACCATGGGCCCACGAGGTAGGGGGCGCGCCCAGGGGGTGGGCGCGCCGTGGACCCTCGTGGCTAGGTGCTTGCTCCCCTTGTTGTGTTCTCAGTGCCAGATATTCTCAAATATTCCAGAAAAAGTCATATTTAATTTTCAGGGCATTTGGAGAACTTTTATTTTCAGGGTATTTTTTATTGCATGGATAATTCAGAAAACAGACAGAAATTACTATTTTTGCTTTATTTAAACTAAATAACAGAAAGTAAAAGGAGGGTACAGAAGGTTGTGCTTTCTATCTTCATCCATCTCATGCTCATCAAAAGGAATCCACTAACAAGGTTGATCAGGTCTTGTTAACAAACTCATTCTGAATAACATGGAATTGGAGAATTCTCGAATAACACTAGGTTACCTCAACGGGGATATCCACATCCCCAACAATAAGAATACATATTTCTTCTTGATAGTAGGAAGAGGAAATTCAAAACCTCCAAAAATAATCGATGGAATTTTTCCAATAGAATTGATATTGTGGACTTGAGGTTGTTTCCTCGGAAAGTGTACCGTATGCTCATTACCATTAACATGAAAAGTGATATTGCCTTTGGTGCAATCAATAACAGCCCCTGCAGTATTCAAAAAGGGTCTTCCAAGAATAATAGACATACTATCGTCCTCGTGAATATCAAGAATAACAAAGTCCGTTAAAATAGTAACGTTTGCAACTACCATAGGCACATCCTCACAAATACCGATAGGTATAGCAGTTGATTTATCAGCCATTTGAAAAGATATTTCAGTAGGTGTCAACTTATTCAAATCAAGTCTACGATATAAAGAGAGAGGCATAACACTAACACCAGCTCCAAGATCACATAAAGCAGTTTTAACATAGTTTCTTTTAATGGAGCATGGTATAGCTGGTACTCCGGGATCTCCTAGTGTCTTTGGTATTCCACCCTTAAAAGTATAATTAGCAAGCATGGTGGAAATTTCAGCTTTCGGTATCTTTCTTTTATTAGTAACAATATCTTTCATATACTTAGCATAAGGATTCATTTTGAGCATATCAGTTAATCGCATACGCAAAAAGATAGGTCTAATCATTTCAGCAAAGCGCTCAAAATCCTCATCATCCTTTTTCTTGGATGGTTTGGGAGGAAAAGGCATGGGTTTCTGAACCCATGGTTCTCTTTCTTTACCGTGCTTCCTAGCAACAAAGTCTTTCTTATTATAACGTTGATTCTTTGATTGTGGGTTATCAAGATCAACAGCAGGTTCAATTTCTATATCATTATCATTACTAGGTTGAGCATCAACATGAACATCATCATTAACATTATCACTAGTTTCATGTTCATTACCAGATTGTGTTTCAGCATCAGAAATAGAAATATCGTTGGGATTCTCAGGTGTGTCAACAACAGGTTCACTAGAAGCATGCAAAGCCCTATCATTTTTCGTTTTCTTCTTTTAGAAGGATTAGGTGTGTCAACATTATTTCTTTGAGAATCCTGCTCAATTCTCTTAGGGTGGCCTTCAGGATACAAAGGTTCCTGAGTCATTTTACCACTTCTAGTAGCCACTCTAACAGAAAAATCATTATTCTTATTGTTCATTTTATTGAGCAAATCATTCTGAGCTTTAAGTACTTGTTCTACTTGAGTGGTAACCATAGAAGCATGTTACTAATGAGTTTAAGTTCACCTTTAACTCTAGACATATAATCACCCAAGTGTTCAATCATATAAGCATTTTGTTTCAATTTTCTACCAAAATAAGCATTAAAGTCTTCCTGCTTAACCATAAAGTTATCAAACTCATCCAAACATTGGCTAGCAAACTTAGTAGGAGGGATTTGAGCTTTATCATATCTATAGAGAGAATTTACCTTTACTACCTGTGTCGGGTTATCAAGACCATGTGTTTCTTCAATAGGTGATGGATTAAAACCATATATTTCTTCATCAGGCGGTAAAATAAGACCATGTATTTCTTCAATAGGAGGTAAATTCTTAACACCTTCAGCTTTAATACCCTTTTCTTTCATGAATTTCTTTGCCTCTTGCACATCTTCAAGACTGAGAAATAGAACACCCCTTTTCGTCGGAGTTGGTTTAGGAATAGGCTCAGGAAGTGTCCAATTATTTTCATTTGTCAACATATTATTCAATATAATTTCAGCTTCATCTGGTGTTCTTTCCCTGAAAACAGAACCAGCACGACTATGTAGGTAATCTCTGGAAGCTTCGGTTAGTCCATTATAAAAGATATCAAGTATTTCATTTTTCTTAAGAGTATGATCAGGCAAAGCATTAAGTAATTTGAGAAGCCTCCCCCAAGCTTGTGGTAGACTCTCTTCTTCAATTTGCACAAAACTATATATATCCCATAAGGCATCTTGTTTTTTATGAGCAGGGAAATATTTAGCAGAGAAGTAATAAATCATATCCTGGGGACTACGCACACAACCAAAATCAAGAGAATTAAACCATATCTTAGCATCACCCTTTAATGAGAACGGAATTATTTTAAGGATATGAAAGTAGCGAGTTCTCTCATCATTAGTGAACAGGGTGGCTATATCATTTAATTTAGTAAGATGTGCCACAACAGTTTCATATTCATAGCCATAAAAAGGATCAGATTCAACCAAAGTAATTATATCAGGATCAATGGAGGATTCATAATCCTTATTAGTAACAAAGATAGGTGAAGTAGCATAAGCAGGATCGTATTTCATTCTAGCATTCAGAGTTTTTTTGTTTAAGCTTAGCTAATAATTTCTTAAGATCACTTCTATCATTGCAAGCAAGAAAGTCTCTTTTACTTTCTTCATCCATAACATAGCCCTCGGGCACAACAGGTAATTCATATTTATTAGGAGAGCCTTCATCCTCACTTTTATCTGTATTATTAGTTTCAATAATTTCATTCTCTCTAGCCCTAGCAAGTTGTTCATCAAGAAATTCACCAAGTGGCACAGTAGTATCAAGCATAGAAGTAGTTTCATCATAAGTATCATGCATAGCAGAAGTGGCATCATCAATAATATGCGACATATCAGAATTAATAGCAGAAGCAGGTTTAGGTGTCGCAAGCTTACTTAAAACAGAAGGTGAATCAAGTGCAGAGCTAGATGGCAGTTCCTTACCTCCCCTCGTAGTTGAGGGATAAATTTTTGTTTTGCGTCTTTCAAGTTCTTCATAGTGACCAGCAGATATAAATCCCAGGTGACTCAAAGAATAGAGCTATGCTCCTCGGCAACGGCGCCAGAAAATAGTCTTGATAACCCACAAGTATAGGGGATCACAACAGTTTTCGAGGGTAGAGTATTCAACCCAAATTTATTGATTCGACACAAAGGGAGCCAAAGAATATTCTCAAGTATTAGCAGCTGAGTTGTCAATTCAACCACACCTGGATAACTTAATATCTTCAACAAAGTGTTTAGTAGAAAAGTAATATGATAGTAGTGGTAACGATATCAAAAGTAATGGTAGCAAAAGTAATGTTTTTGGTATTTTGTAGTGATGATAACAATAGCAATGAAAAAGTAAATAAGCGAAGAACAATATATGGAAAGCTCGTAGGCATTGGATCGGTGATAAAGAATTATGCCGGATGTGGTTCATCATGTAATAGTCATAAGATAGGGTGACAGAGAACTAGCTCCAATTCATCAATGTAATGTAGGCATGTATTCCGAATATAGTCATACGTGCTTATGGAAAAGAACTTGCATGGCATCTTTTGTCCTACCCTCCCATGGCAGCGGGGTCCTAGTGGAAACTAAGGGATATTAAGGCCTTCTTTTAATAGAGTACCGGACCAAAGCATTAACACATAGTGAATACATGAACTCCTCAAACTACGATCATCACCGGGAGTGCTCCCGATTATTGGCACTTCGGGGTTGCCGGACATAACACATAGTAGGTGACTATAGACTTGCAAGATAGGATCAAGAACTCACATATATTCATGAAAACACAATAGGTTCAGATGTGAAATCATGACACTCGGGCCCTAGTGACAAGCATTAAGCATAGCAAAGTCATAACAACATCAATCTCAGAACATAGTGGATACTAGGGATCAAACCCTAACAAAACTAACTCGATTACATGATAAATGTCATCCAACCCATCACCGTCTAGCAAGCCTACGATGGAATTACTCACGCACGGCGGTGAGCATCATGAAATTGGTGATGGAGTATGGTCGATGATGACGACAGCGATGGATTCCCCTCTCCGGAGCCCCGAACGGACTCCAGATCAGCCCTCGCGAGAGACTTTAGGGCTTGGTGGCGGCTCTGTATCGTAAAACGCGATGTATCCTTCTCCTTTATTTTTTCTCCCCGAACACGAATATATGGAGTTGGAGTTGAGGTCAGTGGAGCTCCAGGGGGCCCATGAGGTAGGGGGCGCGCCCCCACCCTCGTGGCTAGGGTGTGGGCCCCTGGCCTTGATTCTTTGCCAGTATTTTTGATTATTTCCAAAAATAATCTCCGTTGAGTTTCAGGTCATTCCGAGAACTTTTGTTTCTGCACATAAATAACACCATGGCAATTCTGCTGAAAACAACGCCAGTCCGGGTAAGTTCCATTCAAATCATGCAAGTTAGAGTCCAAAACAAGGGCAAAAGTGTTTGGAAAAGTAGATACAACGGAGACGTGTCAGTAGATGTTGATGATGTCTCCCTCGCAATAGCACCAGAAATCCTTTTTGATGTCTACTAGGACTACGTCGGTATTTCCCCAAAGAGGAAGGGATGATGCATCACAGTGATGGTAGGTCTTTCCCTTAGTGATGAGACCAAGGTTAGCGAACCAGTAGGAGAACCAAGCAACACTATGTAAACAATACCTGCACACAAATAACAAATACTCGCAAATAGACATGTTAAAGGGGTTGTCAATCCCTTATGGGTAACGGCGCCAGAAATTGGCAAACGGGCGTGAGAGAGTTGTAATAATTTGATAGATCGAACGCCAAATAAATTAAAGTGCCGCAAGGAATTTTTGTATTTTTGGTTTAATAGATCTGAAAATAAAATCAAATAAAATTGATCACAAAGGCAAATATAATAAAGAAGAGACCCCGGGACCGTAGGTTTCACTAGTGGCTTCTCTCGAGAAAAATAGAAAACGGTGGGTAAACAAATTACTGTTGGGCAATTGATAGAACTTCAAATAATCATGACGATATCCAGGCAATGGTCATTATATAGGCATCACGTCAATGATTAGTAGACCGACTCCTGCCTGCATCTACTACTATTGCTACTCACATCGACCGCTATCCAGCATGCATCTAGTGTATTAAGTTCATGGAGAAACGGAGTAATGTAATAAGAACGATGACATGATGTAGACAAGATCTATTTATGTAGAAATAGACCCCATCTTGTTATCCTTAATGACAACTATACATACGTGTCGGTTCCCCTTCTGTCACTGGGATCAAGCACTATAAGATCGAACCCATCACAAAGCACCTCTTCCCATTGCAAGATAAATAGATCAAGTTGGCAAAAAAACAAATATCGGAGAAGACATATGAGGCTATAAGCAATCATGCATATAAGAGATCAGAGAAGTCTCAAATAACTTTCATGGATAAAAAGAGAGACATGATCATAAACTCAAAGTTCATCCGATCCCAACAAACACACCGCAAAAGGGTTACATCATATGGATCTCCAAGAGACCATTGTATTGAGAATCAGAAGAGAGAGAGGAAGCCATCTAGCTACTAACTACGAACCCGAAGGTCTATAAAGAACTACTCACGCATCATCGGAGAGGCACCAATGGGCATGATGAACCCCTCTGTGATGGTGTCTAGATTGGATATGGTGGTTCTGGACTCTGTGGCGGCCGGAATTGATTTTCGTCAACTCCCCTAGGGTTTCTGGAATATTGGGTTAGTTATAGAGCAAAGAGGTGGTTCAGGGGGCACCCGAGGTGGGCACAACCCACGTGGGCGCGCCTGGGCCTCCAGGTACGCCCTGGTGGGTTGTGCTCCCCTCGGAGCACCCCCAGGCGCTTCTCCGTCCCACTGGATGTCTTCTGGTCCAAAAAAATCCACAAAAAGTTTCACTGCGTTTGGACTCTGTTTGGTATTCATTTCCTGCGATGTAAAAAACATCCAGAAAACAGCAACTGGCACTTGGCACTATGTCAATAGGTTAGTACCAAAAAATGATATAAAATGACTATAAAAATGATTGTAAAACATTCAAGAATGATAATATAACAACATGGAACAATCAAAAATTATAGATACATTGGAGGTGTATCATGGAGTCACGAGGGGCCCACAAGGGTGGGGCACGCCCTACCCCCTGGGGCGTCCTTCGTCCTTGTGGCCGCCTCGTGGCTTTCCTGACGTGTAATCCAAGTCCTCTGAATGTCTTCTCGTCCAAGAAAAATCATCGCGAAAGTTTCATTCCGTTTGATATTCCTTTTGTGCGGAACTCTAAAACAAGGAAAAAGCAGGAACTGGCACTGGGCTCTAGGTTAATAGGTTAGTCCCAAAAATAATACAAAATAGCATAATAATGCATATAAAACATCCAAAACAGATCTAATAGCATGGAAAATTCAAAAATTATAGATACGTTGGAGACGTATCAGTGACAAAGAGTTCATCATAAAAGGTTACATCGATGCAAGCTTTGACACTAATCCGGATGACTCTGAGTCTCAATCTGGATACATATTGAAAGTGGGAGCAATAAGTTAGAGTAGCTCTTTGCAGAGCATTGTAGATATAGAAATTTGCAAAATACATACGGATCTGAATGTGGCAGACTCGTTGACTAAACCACTCTCACAAGCAAAACATGATCACACCTCAGTACTCTTTGGGCAGTAATCACATGGCGATGTGAACTAGATTATTGACTCTAGTAAACCCTTTGGGTGTTGGTCACATGGAGATGTGAACCATGCGTGTTAATCACATAAAGATGTGAACTATTGGTGTTAAATCACATGGCGATGCGAACTAGATTATTGACTCTAGTGCAAGTGGGAGACTGAAGGAAATATGCCCTAGAGGCAATAATAAAGTTGTTATTTTATATTTTCTTATATCATGATAAATGTTTATTATTCATGCAAGAATTGTATTAACCAGAAACTTGATACATGTGTGGATACATAGACAAAACACCGTGTCCCTAGTATGCCTCTACTAGACTAGCTCGTTAATCAAAGATCGCTAAGTTTCCTAACCATGGACATGAGTTTTCATTTGATAAACAGGATCACATCATTAGGAGAATTATGTGATGGACAAGACCCATCCGTTAACTTAGCATATTGCGTTCAGTTTTATTGCTATTGCTTTCTTCACGTCAAATACATATTCCTTCGACTATGAGATTATGCAACTCCCGGATACCGGAGGAATACCTTGTGTGCTATCAAACGTCACAACGTAACTGGGTGATTATGAAGGAAATATGCCCTAGAGGCAATAATAAAGTTTTTATTTTATATTTCCTTATATCATGATAAATGTTTATTATTCATGCTAGAACTGTATTAACCGCTAACCGGAAACTCTATACATGTGTGGACACATATACAAAACATTGTGTCCCTAGTAAGCCTCTACTAGACTACCTCGTTAATCAAAGATGGTTAAGTTTCCTAACCATAGACATGTCTTGTCATTTGATGAACAGGATCACATCATTAAGAGAAAGATGTGATGAACAAGACCCATCCGTTAGCTTAGCATATTGATCGTTCAGTTTTATTGCTATTGCTTTCTTCATGTCATATACATATTCCTTTCACTATGAGATTATGCAACTCCCAGATACCGAAGGAATACCTTGTGTGCTATGAAATGTCACAACGTAACTGGGTGATTATAAAGATGCTCTACAGGTATCTCCGAAGGTGTTTGTTGGGTTGGCATAGATCGAGATTAGGATTTGTCACTTCGAGTAACGGAGAGGTATCTCTGGGCCCTCTCGGTAATACACATCATAAGAAGCCTTGCAAGCAATGTGACTAATGATTTAGTCATGGGATGATGTATTACGAAACAAGTAAAGAGACTTGCTCGTAACGAGATTGAACTAGGTATGAAGATACCGATGATCAAATCTCGGGCAAGTAACATACCGATGACAAAGGGAATAACATATGTTGTCATTATGGTACGATCGATAAAGATCTTCGTAGAATATGTGGGAGCCAATATGAGCATCTAGGTTCCGCTGTTGGTTACTGACCGGAGAGGTGTCTCGGTCATGTCTACATAGTTCTCGAACCCGTATGGTCCGCATGCTTAATGTCCGATGACGATTTTATATTATATGAGTTATGTGATTTGGTGACCGAATGTTGTTCGGAGTCTCAGATGAGATCACAGACATGACGAGGAGTCTCGAAATGGTCGAGAGGTAAAGATTTATATATAGGACAATAGCATTCGGACACTGGAAGTGTTTCAGAAGGTACTGGGTACATATCGAACTACCGGAGGGGTTACCGGAACCCCCGGGAGGTTAATGGGTCACATGGGCCAAAGGGGTAGGGACACACCAGCCCACAAGGGGCTGGCGCACTCCTCCTGGGCTGCCGGCCGAGTGGGAGAAGGAAAGGGGGGAGTCGGCCTTCCCTTTCCTTTCCTCTCCCCTCTCTTCCCTTCTCCCCTCTCCGATAAAAGGAAAGGGGGCGAATTGGAATAGGGTCCCCAAGTAGGATTCCTCCTACTTGGGGCGCCGAAGGCAACTCCCCTCCCCTCCCACCTATATATATGTGGTGAGGGAGCACCTAGAACACACACCAACAATTTTTAGTCGTGTGCGGCGCCCCCTCCACAGTTTACGCCTCCGGTCATATCTTCGTAGTGCTTAGGCAAAGCCCTGTGCGGATCACTTAACCGTCACCGTCACCATGCTGTTGTGCTGATGGAACTCATCTACCTCCTCGACACTTTGCTGGATTAAGAGTTCGAGTGATGTCATCGAGCTGAGCGTGTGCAGAACTCGGAGGTGTCGTACGTTCGGTGGTTGATCGGTCGGAATGAGAAGAAGTTCGACTACATCAACCGCATTGTCAAACGCTTCCGCTTTCGGTCTGCGAGGGTACATGGACACACTCTCCCCCTCTCGTTGTTATGCATCTCCTAGCTAGATCTTGCGTGAGCATAGGAATTTTTTTGAAATTGCATGCTACGTTTCCCAACAGTGGCATCCGAGCCAGGTCTATGCGTAGATGATATGCACGAGTAGAACACAAAGAGTTGTAGGTGGTGATCGTCATACTGCTTACCACCAATGTCTTATTTTGATTCGGTGGTATTGTTGGATGAAGCAGCCTAGACCAACCTATTACATGGCCACGTTCATGAGACCGGTTCCACCGACAGACATGCAACTAGTTTTGCATAAAGGTGGCTAGCGGGTGTCTATTCCTCCAACTTTAGTTGAATCGAATTTGACTGTGGCCGGTCCTTGTTGAAGGTTAAAATAACAAACTTGATAAATCACCATTGTGGTTTTGATGCGTATATAAGAACAGTTCTTGCTAGAAGCCCGTAGAAGCCACGTAAAACTTGCAACAACAAAGTAGAGGGCGTCTAACTTGTTTTCGCAGGGCATGTTGTGTTGTGATATGTTCAAGACATGATGTGATATACGTTATTTTATGAGATGATCATGTTTTGTAAAAGTTATCGGCAACTGGCAGGAGCCTTATGGTTGTCGCTTTATTGTATGAAATGCAAACACCATGTAATTGCTTTACTTTATCACTATGCGTTAGCGATAGTTGTAGAAGCAATAGTTGGCGAGACGACCACGACGTTATAATGGAGATCAAGGTGTCTAGCCGGTGACGATGGAGATCATGATGGTGCTTTGGTGATGGAGATCAAAGGCACAAGATGATGATGTCCATATCATGTCACATATTTTGATTGCATGTGATGTTTATCTTTTATGCATCTTATTTGGCTTAGTACCGCGGTAGCATTATAAGATGACCCGTCACTAAAATTTCAAGGTATAAGTGTTCTCCCTGAGTATGCACCGTTGCGACAGTTCGTCGTGCTGAGATGATAACCCACAAGTATAGGGGGTCACAACGGTTTTTGAGGGTAGAGTATTCAACCCAAATTTATTGATTCGACACAAGGGGAGCCAAAGAATATTCTCAAGTATTAGCAGCTGAGTTGTCAATTCAACCACACCTGGATAACTTAATATCTGCAGCAAAGTGTTTAGTAGCAAAGTAATATGATAGTAGTGGTAACGGTAGCAAAAGGTAACGATAGCAAAAGTAATTTTTTTGGTTTTTTATAGTGATGATAACAATAGCAACGGAAAAGTAAATAAGCGAAGAACCATATATGGAAAGCTCGTAGGCAATGGATAGGTGATAGAGAATTTTGCCGGATGTGGTTCATCATGTAACAGTCATAACATAGGGTGACACAGAACTAGCTCCAATTCATCAATGTAATGTAGGCATGTATTTCGAATATAGTCATACGTGCTTAAGGAAAAGAACTTGCATGACATCTTTTGTCCTACCCTCCCGTGGCAGCGGGGTCCTAGTGGAAACTAAGGGATATTAAGGCCTCCTTTTAATAGAGTACCGGACCAAAGCATTAGCACATAGTGAATTACTATCTCTTGAGCACTGCGTTAGTTTTCCCTTGAAGAGGAAAGGGTGATGCAGCAAAGTAGCGTAAGTATTTTCCTCAGTTTTTGAGAACCAAGGTATCAATCCAGTAGGAGGCCGCGCACGAGTCCCTCACACCTACACAAACAAATAAATCCTCGCAACCAACGCGATAAAGGGTTGTCAATCCCTACACGGTCACTTACGAGAGTGAGATCTGATAGATATGATAGGATAATATTTTGGTATTTTTATGATAAAGAGAAATAAAAGATGCAAGTAAAATAAATGGCAAAGGAAATACCTAAGTATTGGAGGATTAATATGATGGAAGATAGACCCGGGGGCCATAGGTTTCACTAGTGGCTTCTCTCAAGAGCATAAATATTTACGGTGGGTGAACAAATTACTGTTGAGCAATTGACAGAATTGAGCATAGTTATGAGAATATCTAGGTATGATCATGTATATAGGCATCACGTGTAACGCCCCGGATACAACTTTCCATATTTGTACTCCGACTCTTGCCTATGAGATTCCCTTCGTGGTTGGGTTTTGTCTTTGTTTTGCATTTTGTCCATGTCATGCATTTCATATCATTGCATCATGTGCATTGCATCATGTCATCATACCATCTTTTTCTTAAAGCAAACTAAAACTCAACTAAATAAATTTCATAGATCTTTCGGTCTATTTAAATTGAGGGAATTCACATGATGGTTTCTTTTTAAAACATATCCTCCTGATAGTAGGGAGCTATATTCAATATTTCTTTAATTTGAAATTCACCATAACACACTTGCAAAAATCCCAATGCTTTAGTTATCACAACTCTTGGCCTCTAACTTTGCCATATGTCCTTTCGTCATTTTCTGGAGCTCCACCTAAATTCTCAACATTTTTGGGCACTTTGAAAAACCTGTCCTAGTTCAAACCTTTTGAATTAAATTCAAAAGAATTTGAATTTAATCTTTCAAACTTGACCTTTTTTATTTTCTCGGACCGTGCACATTTTTACGAGTCCGTGAAAATTATCCCCATGCCCAGATTCCACCCCTACCTTCTCTTTCTTTTCTTTCTCTTTTTCTGTTTTGTTTTAAATGGAAAAAGAATGGAAGAGAGAGAGAGGGAGGAGTTCAACCTACCTGGCCACTTGGACCTCCCACCAAGCCGGCCCATTTACTCAACCAAGCCCCCTCTCTACTCGGCCGGCTCCAAGGCCCACTCCCCCGTAACCCTAAACCTCTCCCTGGCCCGACCCCCATCTCCCCGTTCTCCTCTCGATCTCTCCAGGCCGCCGCCTCCGGACACACGCCCGATCCACACACGCCCCACGCCTTGCCTCCCATGGCGCCCGAAGCCATGCCCCGTTGCCCCTCCGGCCGACGAGTCCAGGCCGCCCTATGCGCGCGATCACATCGGCCTCCCCGTCCTCAGCTCCTCCTCCACCCCGCCTTGGCGCACGAGCCCGCTTCCCGCCTCCTTCTCCCTCTGCAACGCGCCCTCCTCCTCGAAGCTGGCCCCGCCGCCACCGCCCGGGCGAGCGCCGCCCCTGAGCTCCTCGCCATGGCCTCTCTTGCGCCTCCTCTGATCCTCCCTCCGTTTTCCTGCACTGTTGAATCGCCGGAGCAGCCCTGCATCCCACAGCCCAGCCGCCTCCTCATCCAGCGCCACATCGAGCTCGTCGGCCTCGGCCTCCTCTGCATCGCGCCTCCCGACGCCACCCCACCTCCATCGCCCTTGCTGCTGCTGCTAGACCACCATGGCCACCTTCCCATGTTTCTTCTTCGGCCATCAGTGCATCGAACACCCCCACCGGTGCCTCTATGATCGTTGCCAAGTTTGGCCACCACCGACACCCTCTAATCCTGTACCCGGAGCCCAAGTCTGAAGACTTCGTGGATGTGCATCTCACTTGTGCCACTTTGGATCGTCAAGAGTTGGGACGCGCCAAGTTCCGTTTTAAGATGTTCGACTACATCCGATGTGGATTTCGACAAGTACCACGACGCCCGAAGCCCTAGGATCCGTCAAGTTCGTCTACGAACCGTGAACAACTACCGTCGACGTAAAAACGTGTACCACTACCCCCGCCCGAACGTCTTCAGAACATGTACCGTCGACCCTCGAAGACCCGTGGACGTCAAGTTACTTGTTTTGACCCCGAACACCTACGGAGTGTGAACATCTACGAAGCGAGAACGACTACTTTCACTACCGCCGTCGCGAGAACGCCTACTTCCTCTACAAACCGATATGCTTTGAAACGCACACTTCGAAGGTATAACCCCGAGACGACCGTCCGAGAACGTTTGCATGTGTTGTATGAGATGCACCCGTTGTCTGCACCGTGTCCGAGTTGTCACTTGCTCGGTCCTCCTCTTTTGCCACTAACCCGTGGGGACCCGGTATCCGGGAGCACCCCACCATCCTTGCATGACAAGCTCCCGCCACTTTTCCTTTTGCACCGGCATCTCAATCGAGTTACCGGAACCGGAATGTTGTCGTGGTATCATTTTCGGATTCGTTTCCGTGGCACCCCTTTTGTTTCCGCCACAATGACAAATGCTTCATAATATGCTCTTCTTAACATTTTCATAAAACCTGCATAAAACTTGCACATGTCATCCGCATCATGATAATAACATTTAAAATGTTTTAAATTGTTGTTTGACTTAAATTCTAAAAGCATATGGGGTTTTACCGGAATTGTTGTTTGGCGTTCCGGCCTCATTAAACTTGCCTAAATAGATAATTTCTTTATGCTTCACCCCCTTGCCATGTTAATTAACATTTAATATTGTTGGGTACATAAACGGGGGAGAACTAAATAATTGTTGTGGTGTTTCGTCAATATGCAACTCGTTGCATATTGAGCTCCACTTAACTTGTAGTTTTGCTTGTGCACTTTGCCGTGCCATGCTTCATTAAACCGGACATGCATCATACTTGATTGTGCATCATGCCATGTTTATGTGATGGTTGTTTACTATGTTGCTTGCTTCTTTCCAGTTTTCCTATCTCGTTAGCTTCGGTTCCGTTCCGGAGTTGTGAGGATTCGTTCAACTACGTCCGCTTGTCTTCTTCATGGACTTGTTCTTCTTCCTTGCAGGATCTCAGGCAAGATGAACATACCCTTGAAATCACTTCTATCTTTGCCTTCTAGTTGCTCGTTCTTTTGCTATGCCGCGATACCTACCACTTGCTATATCATGCCTCCCATATTGCCATGTTAAGCCTCTAACCCACCTTTTCCTAGCGAACCGTTGTTTGGCTATGTTACCGCTTTGCTCAGCCCCTCTTATAGCGTTGCTAGTTGCAGGTGAAGTTGAAGTTTGTTCCATGTTTGGAACATGGATATTTGTTGGGATATCATTATTATATCTTATTTACTTTAATGCATCTATATACTTGGTAAAGGGTGGAAGGCTCGGCCTTATGCCTGGTGTTTTGTTCCACTCTTGCCGCCCTAGTTTCTGTCATACCGGTGTTATGTTCTTTGATTTCGTGTTCCTTACACGGTTGGGTGTTGTGGGAACCCCTTGATAGTTCACTTTGAATAAAACTCCTCCAGCAAGGCCCAACCTTGGTTTTACATTTGCCTAACAACCTATCACCTTCCCTTGGGTTTTGCAGACTCAAGGGTCATCTTTATTTTAACCCTCCGGGCCAGTGCTTGTCTAAGTGTTGGTCCGAACCAGAGCCACTTGCGGCGCCACCTCGGGGAAACTTGAGGGCTGTTTTTAGCTGTACGTAGTGTTCATCCGGTGTTGCCCTGAGAACGAGATATGTGCAGCTCCTATCAGGATGTCGGCGCATCGGGCGGTCTATCTGGTCTTGTTTTACCATTGTCGAATGTCTTGTAATCGGGATTCCGAGTTTGACCATGAGAGTTTGTGATGGGCTAAGTTGGGACACCCCTGCAGGGTTTTGAAGTTTCGAAAGCCGTGCTCGTGGTTATGGGCAGATGGGAATTTGTTAATGTCCGGTTGTAGAAAACTTGACACTTAACTTAATTAAAATGAATCAACCGCGTGCGTAGCCGTGATGGTCTCTTTTTGGCGGAGTCCGGAAGTGAACACAGTTTTGGTGTTATGCTTGAACGTAAGTAGTTCCAGGATCACTTCTTGATCACTTCTTGTTCACGACTTTTGCGTTGCTTCTCTTCTCGCTCTTATTCGCGTATGTTAGCCACCATATATGCTTAGTGCTTGCTGCAGCTCCACCTCACTACCCCTTTCCTACCCATAAGCTTAAATAGTCTTGATCTCGCGGGTGTGAGATTGCTGAGTCCCCGTGACTCATAGATACTTCCAAACAGTTGCAGGTGCTGATGATGCCAGTGCAGGCACTACAAAAAAAATATACTTCCGTGATGATACGTGTTTGTCACAGTAGGTCGCGTTTTTTGTCATGCATGTACATCCATGGCAAATTTATGACAGAATCAAGATAGTGATACATGTGCTGTCGTAGAAGTGTTCCGTGACATTGCCAAAATTATCATCACGGAAGTGTCCACTTCCATGACGATAAATCGTGCGTCACAGAAGTGATTTCGTCAAGGGTGACCGACACGTGGCATCCACCGTAACGGAACGCCGTTAAGCTATCGGGTCGGGTTTTGGATCCGATAACCCGTTAACAGCCCCAACCAATGGGGATTTTCCATGTGTAAAATCATCATTGGCTGGAGGAAACACGTGTCAGCTCATCGTCAGGACAGATGTCATCCACTCATTGGACAGAAGGCGCCTATGATACGTTGACACGTGGCACGGCCCAACAGAGGCCCATTCCTATGAAAAGGCCGGCCTATTTGACTTGGTCAAAAGGTGGCGGGCCGGCCCATGGAAAGCCTGTTAACGGTATGTTCGCATATAGCGCATTTACAGCCTGCTAACCCAAGGCCCGTTACGCCCTATCTGAATTAGGCCCAGTAGCGTCATCTGGGCCATCCAATATGATTCCAGCCCATTTTCACTTCTGGCCCATGTATGGCCCATGACGTCTTTCGGCCCATATGAGGCCCTATGTAACTCTTGGCCTATTAACGACCCGTGGTGAAACTGGCCCGTAATGAATAGTGTATCACTTTACACCCATTAACGGCCTGTGGTGAAACTGGCCCGTAATGAAT
Organism: Triticum aestivum; assembly: GCF_018294505.1. Taxonomy (NCBI): domain Eukaryota; kingdom Viridiplantae; phylum Streptophyta; class Magnoliopsida; order Poales; family Poaceae; genus Triticum; species Triticum aestivum. Next base: position 339,895,956 of record NC_057794.1, read on the forward strand.
AGTGTATCACTTTATACCCATTAACGCCCCGTTATTCCGTTGGGCCATCTCCAGCCCATGTTATCTTTCGGCCTTCTCAAAGCCCATTTATTCTTGGGCTCATTTCCAGCATTCGTTTACTTACGGCCCGTTACTGTCATTTTCTGCTTGTGGGCCAAATTCAACCTGTGGTTATAGTCAGCCCGTTTGTGGTCCGTTAATACGTTGGGCTGTTTTCATAGCGTCATCAAATACGACCTATTAACGATGGTCCGTTATGGTCGGGCCATGAGCAGACGATTTCAACTCTAGCCCGTTTACGGCCAGAATGCGGTCTGTTTGGCCCATGTTTGGCCAATCGATCATACGACTCTTATAAATCCCATTGATGATACGGCCCGTAGAAGGCCCATTGATGATACGGCCCGTAGAAGGCCCATTGTTTCTATGGCCCGTAGAAGGCCCACTGTTTCTATGGCCCGTAGAAGGCCCACTGTTTATACGGCCCATAGAAGGCCCACTGTTTCTACGACCCATAGGAGGCCCAGTGTCACTACAGTAAATACTAGGCCATGGTTATTGTGGCCTAGTTTTAAAAAATAGGTTATTGCAGCCACTAGCAAACCGCAGAAAAAGAACTGCACTGACTACAAGCAAACAAATAAATAAGACAACAAGGAAATAAATAAGCAAGCAACTTACACTAGGCTATCACGGCTATTACACATATTACATCCACTGGGCATCAAAGTTCGCCACCAGTGCAAATATAGGGAACACAACAGCATATAAACGCCGCAGCAAAACAAGTCCAGAACTGGAACCACTTTAGAAGAGCTCAAGAAACAATGTCCTGGGTACCCATAATGCTGGCAAGATGCTTAGCAAGCTTATTAAGTTTCTCTTATTTGGCGCTTAAGTCCTCCAGCGCTTGTTGTTGCACCAGAAAGTATGCATCTGAATTCTGCAGGGACTTCCTCAGTCCTTCGGCTTCCTGTCGCATAACATCTGATCGATGTCTTTCAACTTGAAGTTGAGACTCAAGAAGCCGAACTGATTCAGGCAATGAGTTCGAAGAGCTGGTGCCAGCAGTGGTAGCCAGTAATTCGAACACTACATCAAGACAGGACTTTGGGGTTGTCTCAGTGTCTTCAATATAGTTTTTATCAGCTTTCTTGGAGACCAACAGGGATGTCTCACTATCTTGAACCTTATCTGCATTACTTCCTTTATCATTGCATAACAGGGTTCTCTTCTCCAATATTTTATCCGCGTTCTAAAAGAGAAACAAGCAAACACATCTCAGGTTTACAATGTAGTATATGAAACTCATTTTGGTAAACCAGTTAAGTAGTAAGGTGGATAGGATAACAACATGAAACAAACATATATCTATGTAGTATGGTCACTGTATGGTCTATATCATTCTAGTTTATGTTGCCAAATCAAGATAGATAAAGTTCGAATCATATCTATTTAAGACAAAGCAGCATAGACAGAATATAAGTGTGGGAAACTACACAGCAATAACAACACTTGTAATGTGGATGGCATGAGAACATAACTGTTTATTCAATTGAAACTGAAATCAACATAGACCAAGTTACAACAGCAAACAGACAAACACGTTGAAGAAACAGGTTTAAAACACACTTGTTGCGCCATTGGAGTTTCAATTGCATCCTTCAAATTTGAAATTAGTTGGTATCAGTAAATACAGTGATGCAAGAGCAAAGTAGTATGAACCATAGCTACGGAACCTGACCTGAGAACAATTCTTCTTCTGCTTTAAGCATTGACTTCGGGTTCGGAGTGGTGGTCCTCGTGATTTGGGCACTGTAGTTGCCTTACTAACTGCTCGTGTTTGGGTGCTCTATGGTGGAGACGGTGCTATGTTAACGGGAACTGGGTGTCTATCTGCTGGGGTTGGGGTTAGAAGGGGTGTAGCTGGTTCTCTGTCCAACTGGATAGGGGTACAATCTGCATGAGTGTGGGTTATGTGTGGTGGGGCTGGTTCTTGGGCAAGTACAACCGTGGTTCTATCTGCATCGACAGGTAGCACGATCTTTTCTGAAGACCGTGTTTTTACTCCCACAGATACTGCCATCACTCCCTCCAATTGAAATGGCTGATAAACAAGAAAAGTAATTGAATGTACAGACATTGTAAGATAGACATGTGCAATGGATAGTAGGGAAGAAAATAGGGCATGAAATAATTCACATTTATGTTGTCTAAGCAAACAGAATAGCAGGACATAATTTCACATATATGATGGCTAATTAAACAGGATAGCATGACACAATTTCACATGTATGATGGCTAACTAAACAGGATAGAATGACATACTTAAAAATATGATGACTATGTAAACAGGATGACATGATATAACTATACGATGTGTCTATTAAAGTGGTTGGCATGCCATAAATCACAAACATGCCGTCAATGGAAACATGATGGCATGATATAATTCACAGATAGAATGACATAATTTAAATATGATGACTATGTAAACAGGATGAGATGATATAACTATATTATGTCTTTAGAAAATGGGTTGGCATGCCATAATTCAGATACATGCTGTCCATGTAAACATCATGGCATGACATAATTCAAATATATGATTTATATACTAAGGAAGTGAGCAGAGGGCAATCGCATATATGATGTGTCAACTAAGGAGATGGCATTCAATATTGTGTATATGATGTAAAAACTAAGCATTGCAATACAACATATGCATTATATGAGTAATATAACCCTGCCAAGTTTGAGCGTACACCTCAGGGGGGTAATAGGACTGGTCATCTGCCTCTGAATCCTCCTTTGAAGAGCTATATGTAACCAGCAAGATATCTGCTTCAGCAGGTAGCATTGTCTACTCTGAAGACCTTGTTTTCACTCCAGATTTCTCCATCACCAATTCAAATGGCTGATGCACAGGAAGAGTAGTTGAATATACAAACATTGTCGACAAAAGCAATGAGAAATACAAAAAAAGACGACATGATATAATTCACATATATGACGCTTGCCTAAACAGCATGGCATTGCATAATTCACATACATAATGCCTTGCAACAAGATAACATTGCATAGTTCACATATATAATGTCTTGCAACAAGATGGCATTGCATAATTCACATATATGGTAATTAGACACTAAACAGGTGGCATTCACACAAAGCATGTCTAAACTAAGCAAATGACATAGCAATGCAAGATATCATACATACGATATGAGCAACATAACCCTGCCAAGTTAGGGCATGCACCTCAGGGGGAAATATGACTGGTCATCTGTCTCTGAATCCTCCTCTGAGGAGCTATCGGTAACTAGCAAGACATGCGCTTCGTCAGATAGCATTGTCTGCTCTGAAGACCTTGTTTCCACTCCAGATTTTTCCATGACCGTGCCAAATGGCTGATGCACAGGAAGAGTAATTGAATGTACTAATTTTTTTGACAAAATTAACACGTAATAGATGGCATGATATAATTCACATATAAGACGACTAGCTAACCAGGGTGGCATTGCAAAATTCACATATATGATGCCTGGCTAGACAAGATGGCATTGCATGATTCACATATACGATAAAGAAACTAAACAGATGGCATTGACACAAAGCATGTCTAAACTAAGCAGATGACATCTTTAATGTATACAGTAAGCAATGCAAGGCACCATATGCATGATATTACCAACATCAGCATGCCAAGTTAGAGCGAAGACCTCATGGGGTAAATAGGAGTGGTCTTCTCCTTCCGAATCCCCCTCATAACAGTTATCTTCCTCTTGATTACGATCTGAAATGGGTGGAGGGGGGGCTGCCTTTGCGCCCACTATGAAACGACGTCTGCATGAAATTTTATTCCCACGCAAGGCTCGTCTCTTTTGCTCTACATGATCAGTTCCATTGTGTACAATAACTGGCATGCATATGAATAAAACATAGTGACATGATGTAAGGAGTGCATGCACAAATCCAGAGTGATGGTAGCAAACTGTGGATAGACCCAAAACCAATGATAGCAGGCAGATAATAGCTTTAATTAAAAAATACAGATAATGGCTCCTTTAATGTTTGTTTGCACCCAACATGAAACTCATAGTAGACACCGGAGATTAACCAGATAGTAGACAGATAGTACTGATTGCTGCCCCAATATGTACCCCACAACCATTTAAAAACTCAAGTTTCAGCATTAGTTTGGACCTGACTCAGAGTCTAATAGGTGAACACGACGATAATGTAGCATGTCATCATATTAAGCGACGCATAATGTAAGCAGACACGGAAGAGTGCGACCTCTCTTGCGGACCCGTGTAGTCCTCAAGGTCATCTGCTCAGTTGATGATGGTAATGCAGTTGTTATGGCTGCCGGCGGCAGGGAAGAAGATCTAAGGCGGCGAAACACAGTCTGGAGAGTGGATCCCTACTGTGGTGAACCCTTCCGTCGTTGGATCAGCTGAGCTGGGGTGGAACACAGCGCCGCAGGAGCAGGACAAACCACACAAGGTTTTCTTTGACACATATCTGTAACAGAAGTAATTGAGTAAGGGCTTGTTTGAATTTGAGGATTCTAACAATGCAGCGATAGGAAATAGACAGGAATAAGATAGGAATGCACATGCAAAACAGAGAATTTAAAAACACAGGATTTCTGCCAATCTGGGTGTTTGATTCACAACAATTGGACGATCACAGGATGCAAAAAAGCATGGTGAGATTAAGTCAAACCACAAGAAAATGTACGGTTATAATGCTATTATGCTACTATCTCTTAGTCTTGTGCTTGATGAATAGGAATATGAAAAGGAGGAGAAGTGGAAATTAGAATTCCTACGGTTTTCTTTCAAGGACACACTAAAGGAACAAATCCTACAGTTTTCCTTTGCTCCATTTCTTTGCACCAAATTCATGAAAAGTAGTACCATAGGAAACTTTCCAATTCCGATGTTTTTCATTCACTTTTCCTTTCAAGCATTGGCGATTCTAGTAGGCAGGCTTGAGCAAGGAAAATCGTACACTAAAAAAATGTTTTTGTGCTACTTCTATTACTTTGGACCCAGGCCACTGCCATACTAGCTCAACTCCCAGGCCCAGACAAATGCACAGCTCAAACGCGCAGAGATAAATAATGATGGCGTTCAAGAGAGTCCATCACGAATAGCTAAGTTGCCTGGTACCTCACTGCTTGTCATATAGTAGGATAAAATAATTGTATTTCCCGTTACTACAAGTGCTCAATGGACAATATATATAACATGTAGAGTAAAAAAGAGATGCAACAAGTGTACAACCTCTTTGGCGAAGCCATGTCGATCTCAGCGTGATTGGGTTGGCTAGTGAGGATGCTCCGGCTGACTTGGCTGTCGGAGGAGGGGAAGAAGATCTTAGGCGTCTGGAGATGGAGCCCGAGGTACTGCTCCGCTGTGATGGAGGGTTTCATCGTTGGATCAGCTCCGGTGAGTTGTACGACGCCGAGGCTGAAGCAGGACAAGAGAGACAACGAACAACGTTAACCTGAGTGGAATTCTAATAGCATCTCCAATACATGACGTAAAATACATAAACACAAAGTGCTAGATGTAAAATACATCAGCCGCTCATCTCTGAACTTAACTGTCGAAACTGAATTTAACTCTCCAAATTGAACTTAACTGTCGAACTGAACTTAACTGTCGAAATTGAATTTTTCTGTCGAAATTGAATTTTTCTATCGAAACTGAACGCACTAGCAAGGTGAGGCTACACGTTGGTCGACTGACTTTTTCATCTCTGGTCAGTCGATTTTACAGCCGTTGGATACGAAATCATGGGCCTGCAGTTCATCTTCAACCTCCACCCCCGTGAGCCGTCCAAGCAGCAGCCCCCCGCCGCCCGCGGCCGGCGGTGCGCCACCCCGCCCGCCCCAAAAACACTCCCCACCGCCGGTCCGCCGCCGCCCCGGCCATCCCTCTAGGCCCCCCCGTGCCGAGCTTTTTCTCCGGCGATCCCCACGCCACCGCCCCGCCAACGCCCCGCCACCGCCGGCGACCACCACCCCCGTCCTGAACCCTAAGATAGATAGTGGGGTACCTCTTCGGCGAGCCCCCCTCCCCGCTGCGGCTGGTTCTTCCTTCACCCCGGCGGCATCGGAGTGAAGTGTAGCTAAATTGGAGTAGCATCGCAAGCAAGAGCAAGAGCGAGAGCAGCAGCGCGAGCAAGAGCAATAGCAAGAGCAGACCAGGCAGGGGACCGAGAGCAAGAGTAGAGCAGCAGCGCGAGTGAGAGCTAAAGCAGCAGCAGGTCCTACTGATGTGGACGTCGCTGCCGAGGGAGCGACACCATGGAGGAAGCGGCTGGCGACGCCGCCGTGGAGGGAGCCGCGCCGTGTCGGCTCGGGACCGAGCACCGGCAGCACCGTGAGATCGAATCAAGAAGAAAATGCGGCGATTAGTGTACAACCTCTTTGGTGGCGCTGATTAGGCTGTAGCTTCATCCGAGGAAATGATGATGATGATGCTCTTCCGGTGGTGCAGGTGAAGACGGCCGTGTGGGAATGGAGGTGGCGCGAAAGACGAGGGGAACTTCGGGGCAGATCCTTGGAGGTGGAGGACGGGGTGGCTGAACCGGCGGGACGATGAGATCGACGACGGATCCTCATCCGGTACAGTGGATGAGGAATGTCGAGGTGTTTGCTATGGACGACGTCATCGGGGAAGAGGCTCGGTGTGGGTGGCAGACGGAAGCAGGGTGTGGGGTTTCGTTGCGGGTTTTGCGGCCTCGGTATACGAACGGTGTGGCGGATGGGATGGCAGTGGGGAACCATGGCTTAGAGACGCGCTTGTCCGAAATGTGGGGTAAGTTATGAAAGTACCCCCACCGATTTGAGGCGGTTCTTTCGGTTCAGGGGTACCATGGGCATTTCGTGTGTCGGGATTTCACAAGAGGTGGGAGTTTTCGCGCGCGGTTGTAATTTCAGAATAGCAAGGCGCGGGTTGAGATGGAGGGAGTTGTCAGAGCACAACGAGACAAAGATATATCTTAAATATTTCGGGCTAACAAGGCGCGGGTTGAAGAGGCGGGAGTTTCGCAGCACGATAGATAGAGACGCTAGCTTGAATTTTCGGCATAACAAGGCGCGGCTTGAAATTTCGGAAGAACAAGCTTAACATGTACCAAAAAAAAGACAATTTTCACCTCAACACGCACAACACACACATGAACACCATTTAGACTAGAGTAAGGTACACGTGCATTGCACGCATGAGATTTGGCAACCAAAATTATGACATAAATACCACATTATAGCATGCAAGCTTTGAGTCATATATGCATGATGTAGATGTTCGTTTAATTCTTATAGTTCATTTCATTCAAAATCATCTTGTTTTTATAAGAAAGCTAATCTATTTTAAGATTCATGGAATTGTGCGTCGTAAGACATAAAGTAAAAACAAATAATGGCAAATCATGTAGAAAAACATTTGGGCAATTCTGATACGGAAGATTTTAGAACAAATAAGAAGTGCTTGTGTTTTGATGTTTGTGCATTATGCTTAAGTTCAACCATGGAGTCTTCTAGATTATACATGTGGCGAAATCTGGTGGAATCTAGATGATATCCAACGGCCAATACTACTCAAATTTCCCATCTTTGGACCATCGGATTCGCCTCATCCAACGACCATCTTTCAAAGTTAACGTTACCCGCACACAATATAAAAAAATATAAAATATGATATATATATATATATAGGGGTATAGATATAGATATGTGATGCAAAAGCCGCCCATCATCTCCAATTAGAATAGTGTGTCCATGCACGGATGCGACGTGGCCAAATGATGTCTGCCATCGGTATCTCAAATTCAAATCAGTCTGACCTTGTTCAATGTGTATACATTACAACATGCTCGTTTCCAAACCACACCGTGCAGATCTCCGTTATATTCATGCATGCATGGGTTTCAAACATCAGGATCTCTTATTCAAATATTTGAATTCAACTTTACATTGATTGTGACCTCACCTATTCAGCTATTCTTTTACACCCACACAGTAGACTTCTCTTTATAATTGTACCACTAACTTTCTCTCGTGCATGCATGCACACATACTACCAGTCGGCATTATCCATCGCAGGCATGAAATCTTTTTCTTCAGGTCGGTCTCCCATGAAGGCACACACCATCACACATCCCCCTCTCCATCATATCGGGCATTCTTTATCTCTCACGCGTGCATGCGCAACGATCGATGTTCCTCTATGTATATGTGTATATAGCTAGGTCTTTCATAGTTTTCCACACAAACCGATCAATCAATATATCCAATGAGGTCTCACCCTCTTTCCCACGTCCACATCGATCAATCTATACCTCTTTATATAGGATTAATATATATAGCTAATACACCCACATTAATTATGTATCCAACGTCCCCGTCTCATCATCCATGCCTTCCGCTTCTTCTCTCAGACGCGTGCACAATGGCGAAGACAGGGGGAAGTAAGGGCCCTGCCCCCTCCCCCTAACATCACTATATATCAAGGCTAATATGAATGATATAATTAGACAATTGCTGCTAAAAATGGTTTAAGTTCATGAATTGACCCTCCTCGTAAAGGATTAGCAATGCTTGGCCCCCTAGCTCATTTATTTTTCATGGCTCCTCCACTGCGCGCATCAGCACACGTGTTCGCCCCCTCTCTCTAAATATCGATCTCGCACTTGTGCATTCCTTCATAGTCCCCCTCCACTCGGCCCCTCGCACCATATTCTAGCCCCCACCGGATTTTGCCACATGTACAATCTAGCAGACTCCATGGTTGAACTTAAGCATAATGCACAAACCTCAAAACAACAGTGGTTCTCTTTTGTTCTAGAACCTTCCGTATCATAACTGCCCAAACTTTTTTCTAGTTGAATTGCAATTATTTGTTTTTACTTTATGCTTTACAACGCACAATTCCATGAATCATAAAATAGATTAAGGGCTTCTTTGATTCAAAGGATTCTCAAAGGAATTTTGGAGGATTCTAATCATTAGGAATTTTTCCTATCTTGGTTGTTTGATTCGTAGGATTGTAAACCATAGGAATTTTTCCATATGATTCATTTGCACTAGATTTCATAGGAAACATCCCATCCACTCAAACCTCTTTAAAAGAATTCTGCATTTTTTCTATGCACAATCAAACACTCGTACAATCCTGTAGGATTCAAGACGACATTCCACTATAATCCCATGTTTTTCCTATTCCCGCGTTCTTAGCTTTTTTATAAAAACTAATTGATTTTGAATGAGATGAACTATAAGAATTAAACGAAGGGCTACATCAGGCATATATGACTCAGAGCTTACATGCTATAGTGTGGTATTTATTCATAATCTGGTTGCAAAATCTGATGCGTGCAATGCACGTGTACCTTACTAGTACTTCGAGTATGTGCAAAACACGTAAATTAGAATACCAATGGCATGCTACACAATGTCTCTCTTACAGTTCATGAAGCCACGTGGCACATGTGTAGGCGTTGTCGCGACCTCCTTGCATGGATTGATCACAGTGAATTGCTGCTGGTTCCAGAAGAATGTACTCATCCTCCCTGAGCCATACTAGCGGTACATGCACGAAGCGAAGATGTGCACGCACGCCATGCACGCACTCATTCCTCGCACGCACACGCGGGTACATGGGCGGACGCAATTTTGTACCAAGATCCACCACATGTGATAATTTGACGCGTGTAAAGTCGTTCACTTCATTGATGGTCAATTAATACAGCGCATGCAAATTGAGTGGACGTGTGGGCGGAAGAAAGACATTATTACTCCACTGCGCGCATGCGAGCTCGAGTAGTTAAATCATGGGTTGCTAGTAGTACTTCAATTGATCTCCTTCGTATTTTGTGCCAATTTTTGACAGTAACATAATATTTACGCATTTGAGTAGTGTAGTACTTGAAATTTATGTTCCGCTAAACTCATCGGGAGCCGTTTCGAGCCTCAAAACCAAAACCATCAATTAATCTTTACCTTGTTCCCATCACATTCGAAAGCCTGCTCACACCTACTAGTATTACGTACCAAACCTGAACGTGTTCCCACTATGCAGGTATTAGTACTAGTGCTAGTACTTCGGTTATAAAAAGGGGAACTACCTAACCGAAAATCACTCTACCTTTCCTCCTCATAAGTGCTTCTTCTTCGTCCGTCGTTGCCATGGCTAGTGAGCAGAGCTCTAGGTCGAGAACTACTTGTAACAAGGGAGCGGCAACCAAGGCTGCGGAAAAAAAAGAGGGCTCGCCGCCATGCAGAGACCTCGAAAGATCTCTCACAGGCAGGTGATGGCTCCCAGGAGCGCCCTAGCCGTGGAGGCGAACATGCCGAGCCGGCGGAGCTGGAGTCGTTATCCCTCGACGGCATGCCCGATCAACTCAATAAGCAGAAGGAGTTCATCCAAGGCTTGATGGAGTTGCTGAAGGAGAGCCTCGACGACATGCCCGCTGAGCTCAATCAGCAGGGGGAGTTGACCGCCGGCTTGGTGATGCTGCTGAAGAAGAGCATTGCCTCGGAGAAGAAGGCGACTGGCGAAATCCTGCGACTTCGGGAGGACAATGCAAAGCTCTGCCACGAGATCGACCTATTGAAGGAGAAGAACGCCGGCTGGAAGAAGCTGCATGAGAATAGTAGTTCCTTGATGAGGATGTTGCAGGCCCTCGCCATGGAACAGAGGGAAGAGTTGGCGAAGCTCCGCATCAAGCACCTGACTGCTGTCAAGGTACGTAATATGGCCGTGGAACAGATGATGAAGGCTCACGTCGAGAAATGCCACATCATGGACACAATGATGAAGATGGTGGAGGAGACGCGCAAGGAGATGGAGGTCGTGGAGGCAATGAAGAAGCAGTTACGACTCCGCGGCGAATTAGATCATTTGGGGTGATAATCTTCCTTCTTCTTTTGCTCTTGTGTTTCATATTTTGCTTCGGGCGTTTCGCCACACGTGTCACGTTCTCTGCGAGGCACGAATAGAATAATGTTTTTTTGAGGGAATGAATAGAACAATGCTAACAATGAGATGACTAGCAAATTAGATCATTTTTTATCGCCATATGGCACTGGGCTGGCGTGTTTCGTGCTCCTCCGTCGCAGTACTACTCCAGTGGAAAACTTGAGTATACCGCACGGTTCTTTGCTCCTCCTCGATCAGGTCGTGGGCGCATTTATACGTGCAGTCAAATCACAAGGCCCCGCCTTCCAGCCGTAATGAGCCGTCAAATCACAAAGGCCCTCGCCTCTCGTGAAACCGACCAAGCTAGACTGCCCCGCCCTCTAGCCTTTTAAAAATGTGTACTTTTGTACAGCAGTACTAGTATCGATGGATTGTGCCATGGAGCAAAACTTGAAATTAAAAAAGGTGGTACATATAGAGAGCGCTTGTCGCCAATTTATGCATATAGTACTATTAAAAAGGCTAGTCACAATAATGGTGTCAAGCACAACCCACCCCTCAAATAAAACTAAGAGGGTGCTTGGATACGTTTTAGTCCCATGACTAAAAGTAGTGGGACTAAAACATGCTCGCCTCACCCATGCTTGGATCCAAATACTAAAAAAGCTAAAATCAAGTTAATGAGCATTTATTATCCTCCAAACCCTCCAATCCAGAACTCGCATGTGTTAAAGGAGAGGAGTTAAATGAGTAGAGAGAGGACTAATCCACATTTTAGTAGGGGTACCCCTGACAAATTTTTTTATCCCCTCTTTAGAAAGGGGTGCTTGGAACTTTAGCCTCTTAAAGAGACTATTTTTAGTCAGACTAAAATAAGTCCCTTGGATCCAAGCACCCTCTAAGCATCCTGGAATTCTTTGACAAAACTAAGCACCCTGAAATTCTTTGACAACTAAACTGCTGGCTATATGATGTTGGCCATATATATTGTACGTATATAATGTGAAGAAACGAGTGGTAGTACTATACCAACTAAAAGATGAAATGTAAGAAATACTAGTATGTATGTACCGAAGAGTTAAAGTAACAAGAAGAAACATAACATAGTTCTGCTGGGGGCTCAGCACAACACACCCCTCAAATTAAATTAAGCACACCTGAAATTAAACTTTGCAACTATTTCGATAGACATTGCATTAGAACCACCATGAGCAATGACACTGCCACCTTACTCGGAGTCCTCGTCCACGTCCTCGACTTCGTCCTTGTCCCTCTTCCTCTTGGCCGATACTTCTTTGCTTGAACCGTATACTTGGCTGTTGCTCTTCATCCAACCCTTGTAGATATTCAAGTAAAGGTAGCCATCCATTGCAGCGTAGTGGATGTGGTCTATATCTAGTAAATTCTGCAGCCATGCATGACGATGAAACGTGTAATGAGGTTTCTCCAGTTTACCGTACGAAGGATGAACCATGGCTCCTGCCAGGGTCAGCATTGAAGGATGACGAGAGGACACCGGCCGATTCTTCTGGAGGTCGAAAGTGTTGCCTACAATGAGGCCTATCCGATGCAGGACTTCTTTGTCATTACCAAAGTCTACAGTAACGAATTTGACTAGGTTGCTCTCGAGGAAGTCCTTACAATCCTGGCACTCAACGTCGGCATGGCATATGTGGTGGACCAAGCATAAGTCATGCACGCAAACCTGGATCACGGCGGGCTTCTTCCTTTCTTCATCCTTTAGATCCTTCTCTCGTCCCAGGACTGTGGTGTACTCAACATCTAGCCCAGCGACCCACTCATCATCTGAGCCTTCGAACAAGCGTCTGAAGCGAGAAAGGCATCCTTTCACCGCCGCGGAAGAACGAGTGTAGATGACATCGAACTCATCGCCGGTGATGGTTCTAACCTTGTACTCACCGCCGATCGTGGCGATTTAGGACGCCATGGATTTGGGAGGAGGGTTAGGATTAGTGGAACTACCGTAATGTGAATGGATGGGACGACTAGGAGCGAACTGCCGCAGTATTGAAGGACGTGCGGGGACGAGTAGGAGCGAACTGCTAGCGTGCGAACGGCAGGGTAGTGGCTTTCCATTCTCCCATGATACGGGCTTCCGAGAGCCCTTGGATCTGAGATCGAACGGTTGCATGGCGTGATTCTAGACCTATGGGTGAATATCCTATCCTGGAGGGTTATTCTGCAAATTTTCAGTAACTTAGCATGCGACCATTTGATCTCAGATCCAAGGGCTGCCAGCAGCCCGTATCATGGTCGCGCCTACCAAGACCGTCGCGTCGCTCGCGCGGTCGCGCCCTTGGAGATTTAACACGGTGCGTTAGGCTATCTGATGTTGGCATGTCATACATAGTCATCACTTAGTCACTCATACTGCAACAAGGTTGGCTATAAGTGTATTTTTTTACTCCTCTCTATCTCTTTCTTCGTACTCAGGGAAGAAATGGTGCTAAGCACGTGTATTTATTGCATTTGCCAAGGAGTGACCTATTCCAATGAAATGGTGTTGCTAAGTTTGCTTCATTTAATTAGCTATAAACTCAAAATTGTCTTTTCACCTAGGTACACACGCTTAGCACCGTTTCTTCCTTGGGTCACCAAACTAGTCTATCTCTTCTTGATTAACTTGCCACATCAGACTTTATGCTTATGTGGCAAGCTTAAGCACGTGTAGAAGCAAGTAAAAGTAAGTACAATAGTGCGCTTTACATGGCATTTTTGCATATGTGGAGGAAAGAGAGGCAAGGAAAAAGTGGAGAAGTGGGCTCTCATGCAAGAGTCAGCCTCTACTACATGGTGGAGCATTGGGAGAGGCACCTGTATGGAGGTGGTTAGGAATCTGGGAGACTCACGCCGGTCGTAGCGCCGCAGTTAAAATGATAATGCCAAGTCAAATCACAGGGCCCCACCTGTCCAGCAGTAACTCGCTGTCAAATCACACAGCCCTACGTTTGCAGCAGCCTACTCCCTCGTCTTCTCGCGTCTCTGTCGAACCGACTAGGTGGAACTGCCCCACCGCCTACCACGCAAGAAAAGCCCCGCCCTCGACTTTTAAATAGTATACATTATACTAATTTTGTATCCATGGATTGCGCCTACGCCATGGAGCAAAGCGTCTAGAAAACGGAGGAGAGACGGTGGTCTTGCAATAGAGAAGAGGGAGAGGCGAGACGGTGGTTTTGGAATGGAGATGATGGAGAGGAGAGGAGGTGGTTTTGCAATGGAGAAGAGGGAGAGGAGCGTGCGGCAGCGATTTAGGATTGGACGAGAGGGCCGGTGCGCTCTGACTGGATCAAAATAAAAATCAATTTACCCTTCAATTAAGAAAGCGACCCCACATTAACTAGTCTCCCTTTTATTCTGGGTCATAATTGACCATGATTTTCGCACATAAAATATATGTTATACGTTGTATACAAGGCCACTATCAAAATTACAATTTGCAACTGTACAAGGCCACTAACATTAATCGAGGCAAAATTGATGGTGTTTGCCTCGTACTAGCACCCGAGGACATTAATATCCCTTGTGTGCATGCGGGAGTGAGAAGGTTAGCTTGCATTCCCAACATTAATCAACCAATGAGGAGTTAGAGGGTTGGCTTGTTGTGCTTGGGAGAGAAAAACCACATTAATTAACACGACAATCAAGGTGACAAGCTAGCTTGCAACATTGACTTAAACATAGCATTGATTTTTACCTTGGTACCTGTAATATGAGTCTATGGCCTTGTATACAAAAATGGAGGGAGTATAATTTGAAAGTACATTCAGATTCGAACCAAACGATACAATTTTTGGTGACATGCATTCACATTTTGCTTGTCAAATACAGTACGTGGTCAAACTTTGACCCAAAATACACGAAACAACAAAAAATACTTCCAAGACCAGCACCGCTCTTCCGCTCTTCTCCTCTTAAACCACCACCGCTCCTCTCCTGTTCCAATCTAAATGCAGCGCCGCTCCTCTCCTCTTCCATTTCAAAACCGCCGCCCCTCCACTCCTGTTCCAGTCCAAAACCAGCGTCGCTCCTCTCCCGTTCTAATCCAAAACCAGCGCTGCTCCTCTCCTCTTCCATTCAAAAACCACCGCCGGCGAGTGAAGGTGCTGTGGAGAAGTAGATCGATGGAGGAGTACAACCGATACGTGAGGATCACAGACGGCGACCCTGTGAAGCTAGCTAGGATGTTGGAGATATAGTCTTGGTTTGACAACAAGCACCAACTAGCGGCGACGATGACATCCATGGCCAAATATCTGCAACAGAGCGAAAAGGCAGCGATACTCCCGGAGGGAGTCGCGCCGGAGTACATAGAGCTGCTCCTCTGGGCCATGGAGCAAACAGATTCACTGAATCCGATCGTGAGGGAGCGGTGGTGGGAGTATCGATCCCAGATGGAGCATCCACCAGAGATTGAAGGATCGAGTATCTACAGGGTGTCGTTTGTGAGGGTGTCCTGCCAGAGCGAGCCAGTGGAGTCTTCGTTGACCGAACCCAACTGCAAGAGGAGAAAATCAGTTGGCCCAACGACGCTTCCCCGCCATCGTCTCCCTCGCCGTTCACATCGTCTCACAGGGAGGTTGTCTGCCACCGAGGAATAGGAGGGGGCTGCCCCCCAGCCCAATAGTCGGGCAGGTTGTGAATTGTCAGGAGGAGCTTAGGGTTGTCAGTATTTGCAGGTTGTGAATTGTGTTTTGTGTTGTGTATTTTGAGAGTACTTTCAGATATGAATGTCTTTTGAATTTCAGATTTGCAGTATTGAGCATATGAAGTATTTTATGAATTCTAGATATCTATTTTTAGCACTTAAAAAATGTAGTTTCATAGGAGTATAAAAGTGCAGACAATGTGATTCTCAGAGAAGAAACTGCAAGTTTCAGTTTTAGATAAGAAACTGCAAGTTCAGTTTCAGATAAGAAACTGCAACTTTCAGAGGCAGAGCATTTATATTAACACGGCCTTTTCAAACAGGGTTAACATCATGTTGGAAGTTTTATTCATCGTCGAAAATGGAACTACCAGCCAGTTAACATCATGTTGATCAACATTCATGCATAGCACATCTTCATATGATGCACAGTCAAAATGCCCACACAATGTCGAGTGTGCGAAACACAGAGAAAACGAGGGACGAAGTTTTGGCAAGTGTTGGACGTGGTTTTGGGCTGCCCCGTCTAGGCTTTCATTTTTAACATGCGCAGCCCACGTCCTCGGATGGGAGGTCCATAGGCCAGTTTGTATTTTCTTAGGGCCGTCATGTATCGACCGGCCTATGGACCTCCCATCCGAGGTTTTATTTTTGGCAGCCCAATTTATTTATTTTTTTGAAGAAAACGCATAGGTCTGTTCTATTTTTCTATATAAGAATAGGAACGCCAGGTCCAACTCATGTTTCCCTTCTAACTATATTATATATATTTAAATTATTTTATATGTTGACTGTTTAGTTCACATAATTGGCAAATAGATGACCGCTCTCGCGATCCCCTTTGCCCCCGCCACCACCTCCACCCTCGCCGCCGCCCTCGCCACTACCTCCACCCTCACCGCCGCCATAGATCTCGCCGCCACCCCCTGCCTCCTGACTCCGGGCGCGCCTTCCCCCCTCAGCAAGTCCGCTCGCGCGCCCCATGGAGTCGCCGGCCATATCCACGGGGGAATGGCTGGAAGACAAGCAGATCTACAAGATGCATCTCCCACATGTCTACAAAGCCTTCCCGCGGATGCTCCAGCCGCTCGACTCCGTCGCACCGGTGGTGCCGCGGGAGGCTCGAGGGAAGAGATGGAGGGAGCGGGCGATGCGGATCCACGACGGCGTTCTCTCCTGGACCTAGTGCACGCGCGAATGGAGGGAAGCAGAGGAGGAAGCTGCGAGGGAGGAAGCCGAGGAGGGACCGAATTCGTTCTCTCACTCGCGCAGGTATGCTCGGATGTGCAAGGATCATGTGGATTGGGAGCTGCTAAATCTAGCCCTGCGGATCTACTTCGAAGGAGATTTCCCTGAGAAGCACAGGATGCCCTACCCTAGTGAGCCGCCGATTACGTTCGTTCGATGGGCAAAAGGAGAAGTGAATTCAGGAGATCCACGCCGTGCTTCGAGATGGGAATGCTTGACTGGACTTCTGCCCACCAGCACGCCACCGGAGCCAGAGGAGGTGGATCCCCTACCTTACCTCTCCCCCAAACCTGCAGAAGATTGAAATTAGTCTTGCAATCTGCTTCAATTGAGCTGTCTGGTGGTTATTTCTGCTTCCTGAGAGACAACATCTGGCTGGAGGATGAGAAGGAACTAGGAACTCCGATGAATTTCCCCTATCACAATGGGGGGAGCACCGGTTCGGCAGTGGTATGGCCCACTTCCGCCCCAAATGGGGGCACAATCTGGGCAGGCTCCTGTAATTGCCCAAGATCAATCTGCTGGTGGTTCTGACTCTCAGATCAGCGGGAAATCTCAAGGCAAGAATCAGCAAAAGAAGAGATAGGACATCCAGAAAACTGCTCTTGCCCCTGTTTCGGGACTTATGGCATACTTTGAGGTGATCTGCTACAACTGTGGGGAACCAGGGCATCATTTGGATAAATGTGTCAAGCCCAAGAGTTGTTTTATCTGTAAAATGGTTACCCATAAAGTTGAGAATTGCCTTGTCAGAAGGAAAACCCACAGTTCTGCTAGATATGTTGGAAGTGCTGCTCCAGGATTATGTCCACCATTGACAGAATTTTCCGTGACACAGAATTAGATAGTTTCTTTCCCCTTTCTAGTTGTAGAGCTCTACCCAGCTGTGGTAGTGACCACACTCCTTTGCTCTGGGACTCTGGTCTTAACCAAACTCCAAAGAGCAATAGTTTTAAATTTGAGAAGTGATGGTTGCTTAGAGAATATTTTACTGAGCTAGTCAGGAAAATCTGGAATGAGCCTACTGGGAGCAGCTGCCCCCTAGAAAATTGGCAGATCAAAATCAGGAGATTTGGAAGAACTACCAAAGGGTGGAACTCCAACGAGGAAGCTAATGTTAGAAGATACAAAAGGCTTCTCCTCCTTGAGTTTGATTCTCTAGATATTAAGGCAGAAACCACTGACCTCTCTGAGGCTGAGACTAATAGATTAAACTTTGTCCATGGAGAGATCAAGAAAATTTGGCTTCAAGAAGAAATCAAAGCTAAACAAAGGTCTAGAGATAGGAACATTATGGAGGGTGATAGAAATACTGCTTACTTCCATGCAGTAGCTAACCAGAGGAGGAGGAAAACCCTCATTCACTCCCTTGATGGCCCTAATGGCCCTGTTACTGAGGTAGATGAGATGCTGAAAGTGGCTAGTGACTTATACAAAGACCTGTTTAAGAAACAAAACCCTTCTGGGTTCTCTCTACAAAACAATTTTTTCGCTGCTTCTGAAAAAGTCTCTCCTGCTGAAAATGAGCTGCTAGAAGCCCCTTTTTCAGAGACAGAGGTGAAGGAAGCCATTTTTAGCTCTTATCCTGATGGGGCTCCTGGTCCTGATGGGATTCCCTTCTTGTTTTACCAGCAATTTTGGGACTTGGTGAAAAATGATCTCTTAGATCTTTTCCAAGCCTTTCATAGAGGAGAGTTGGATCCAACAACTTACTCATGGGGGGTCTGTTGGGGTCAAGTTAAATAACTGTGAAAGTGATTTTTTCCTTGTTGGTAAAGGCCTTAGGCAAGGTGACCCCATCTCCCCGCTTTTGTTTAATTTAGTAGTGGACGTTTTTACTAAAATGCTGAGCAAAGCTGCTGATCATAGTCCGATTGCAGGGCTCTGTCCTGAGGTCTGCCCTGGTGGCATCATCTGCCTTCAATATGCAGATGATACCATCCTTTTCTTAGACAATGACTCCACACATGCTAGCAATCTGAAAACTGTTCTAACCTGGTTTGAACAAGTCTCAGGCATGAGAATCAACTACTCTAAAAGTGAACTCATCCCTATCAACATGGATGATCAGGAGTTAGCTGACTTCCTCTCTATTCTAGTCTGTAATAAAGGTAACTTCCCCATTAAGTACCTAGGTATCCCTCTCCACTATGATAAACTGAGGAGAGAGGATATCCAACCCCTTCTGGATAAAATCATTAAAAGGATTGTTGGATGGAGGGGCAAACTTCTCTCCTGCAGAGGTAGATTGATCCTCATACAAGCTTATTTGGCTAGCATTCCAGTGTATCTCCTCTCCTTCTTCAAGTTCCCTAAATGGGCAGTGAACCTCATCAATTCTCAGATGTCTCATTGCTTGTGGAATGATTTTGAGGGAAATAGGAAGCTACACCATGCTAATTGGGCCCTAGTCTCTATGAACAAAGATTTTGGAGGCCTAGGCATACCTAACCTCCAAAATTAACATCTGTCTTCTAGGGTCTTGGATTAAAAGATTCTATGAGGAAGACCTGAAACCCTGGAAGCTTCTTATTGCCCATAAATACCTAGGAAATAAACCTAATATTTTTGTCCCTTCCTCCAACCCTAAGACCTCTAGATTCTGGAAAGGATTAAAATCTATTATGCATGTTGTGAAATTTGGCTACAGATGGAACATAGGGGATGGGAGCAGAACCAGGTTCTGGGAAGATACTTGGTTTGGCACACCCCCCCCAGCAGTCCAATTTTGGCCTATTTACTCTATCCGCAATGAGGTTCACAAAAGTGTCAATGAAGTTTGGGACGATCAATGCCTAAAACTCTCCTTTAGAAGGAACTTTAGTGATAGTCTCATGGAACAATGGTTCCAGTTGGAGGAAATTGCCAAAAGCATTACCTTTACTGCCGAGTCGGATGCCCTGATTTGGAAGCTAGACAATAAGGGGAAGTATTCCTCCAACTCCCTCTATCATGTTATCCACTTTAGAGGGGTTCAACCCGTGTTTATCCCTGTTGTCTTGAAATTGAGAGTTCCCCCTAAAATTCATGTATTTCTCTGGATTCTCTCCAAAAACAAATTGATGACTAGGGATAACCTTAGGAAGAGACACATCATCAAACCCCTTGATTGTGTTTACTGCTTGGAACAAGAGTCTTGTTCTCACCTATTTTTTGAATGTATAGTTGCTAAACATCTCTGGGCCCACATTGAGGAATATTTCTCTAGTCAGATTGGCTCATCCTTTGAATCTGTCGCCAGATTCTGGATTGCTACCAAAAAGTGCTCAGTTTTAAACACTGTTAGTTCATCTGTCCTTTGGTGCCTCTGGAAATATAAATGCTATGATTTTCAGTAACACCTCCTGGACTTCCATTCTGCAGGTCTTGAGGTTGATCAGGAACATGGTGAGGAACTAGGAAATTCTCTCCTCCGGATCAAACAAGTACAAGTTGATGAGCTTCATGGAAACCCTAACAAGATCCCTCTAGAAACCGTTGGCGATCACTTGTGGCTGAACAAGGCTCGACCTGCTCTGGGGCTGGACCTGTGGGCTAGTCTCAAGATCTCTGATGAAGATGATGGGCACCTGGCACCGAAAAAGAGGGACATCCACCATGCTACGCCTTCCAGCCCGGTGTCTCCGCTTGCTTACTGGTCGCCGCAGGCTGACACGGCCCCTCGGCTGAAGACCATGAAGGCTTCGCTGGACCCTCCTTGTGTCATTTGAGTGCTCTATCCGCTCTGCCTTTGGCACCACTCGGGTGATTTGTGTTATTCAGAGAACTTGTTCATCCACCCCCTAGTTTGTAGCTTTTCTACCTTTGCTTTCGAACTGCTCTTTGAGCTGCTGTTTCAGAATATGTTGTGGTTTCTTCTCAGCAATGGAACCGGGGAGATGCTCCATGTTTTTCTGAAAAATATTTTATATGTTATTATATATTATTTTTATTGTCATCATATATTTAACAGATACTTACATATGTAAGAAAACAATATCCCACATCTTATTAAATTATAAAAGAATTTCTTAACAAATAAAATCCTGGATTGTTTTGGCACGAAAATCCAAGTGATTGTGTACAAAAGCTTGGTAAGATTTAAGGACGAATGTAATAATATCACTTATTATTTAAATATATTTATAACAAAATGCTCAGCCCCTTTTTATTTTTTGATAACATTGCTGGCCCAACCCAACATTGTAATTAGAATCAGCCCACCAAAATCATGTATTTCGAGAAAGTGCAAATGGGCTGTAATTTTTTAGGAAATAAAATAAACGGGCCGCATGGCGCTACATTATTTATTCACCCAGCCCAGCTAATGGCTGTAATTCAAAAAAAAGATCAAATTGACTGTAAATTCTACCACGCAAAAAAAGACTGTAAATTTTGAAAAAATGGGTTGAATACGTGCCACATTTTTGGAGGCTGAAATGTGGGCCAATAGGTCGAAGCCAATGCAAGTCGTTGTCAATTTAGTCAACAAATGATTCTGACATGTTAGCCGTTGGATTTACATCCAACGACCGGCATCCATCTTCAATCTCTCGTCTTCTTCCTCCAGCGCCGCAGGGACCACCTCCCGCCTCCTGCTGCTAGCAGCTCTGCTTAGCACGCTTCGCTATGAAGCGCTACTCCACCGTTGGCCAGGCCATACCTCCACCCCTCCACACCTCCTGTTCTTCTCCACCGACTGCCGAACCACACCGCACTAGAACCAGTTAACCCTCGTACACCTCTCTGTCTGTGACTCTACTCCCCCGTCTTCCCATCTCCGGCTCGTTGCTGTCCGGGGCCTCGCCATCGTCCACCACCTTGGATGCGCTCGGCGCGGCGTGGTCAACGAACGACACCATCGGAAGTAGACTGTGCGTGGAGAGGCTGACAGCTGGGTCCACGGCCACACACAAGGAAATGCCTCCTTATTACGCGCAAGATAATGATTCCTCCACCTGACATCTGGGACCCACCGGAAGGGCCTCTATATTTCGCGAAATAAAGTGCCCCCCGCTGACATGTCGGACCCACCAGCTATCTTCGCACGCAAGGGAGTGTCTCCTTATTACGCACAAAAAAATGAATATTCCCCCTGCCAGCTGGAACCCAGCATAGTGGGAGGTTGACTTGTGGGCCTACCAAGTTGACAGGGACGGAGGGCTTTGTCAACTTAGTCAATATGAACGATTCTAGCTCCTGTTACTGTACGATGTTCATCCAACGGCCGTAGTGCTTCTTCAACCTCTGGTCTTCTTGCTCCAGCCGCCCAAACCAGCGTCGGTCGTGCTGCGCGCTCCTGCCTCCCATGGCCGGCTGTGATGCCGCGGAGGCCTCACCGCCCCCTACTACTCCCACCGCTGGCCAGGCCATCCCTCTACTCACCCACACCCCCTGTTATTCTGCGGCAACAACAGCCTCACACCGCATCCGAACCAGTGAACCCTCATACTCCTCTTCGCATGGGCATCCACTGCTGCGTCTTCCCCGGCTCTGAGTCGTCCCCTTCCTAGTCCTCGCCGTTGTCCACTTCCCTGGTGCTCTCGGCACGGCGTGGTCAACGTGGTCAACGACCGACTTCCATCGGAAGAGTACTGTACGTGGATAGGCTGACAGTTGGGTCCACGGCAGCCGCAAGGAAGTGCCTCCTTATTACGCGGAAAATAATTATTCCTCCACCTGACAGTGGGGACCCACCGGACGGGCCAACAGTATTTTGCGGAAAAAATCATTTCCCCCTGACTGCTGGGACCCACCGGACGGGCCACCATATTTCGCGAAAAAAATGTTCCGCCCGTTGTCAGCTCGGACCCACCGGAAGTGCCTCCTTATTACGCACAAAAAAATGAATACTCCCCCGGCTAGCTGGGACCCACCTTGCTGGGAGGCTGACTTGTGGGCCTACTAAGTTGACGAGGATGAAGGGCTTTGTCAACTTAGTCAATATGAACGATTCTAGCTCCACTGACCGTATGATGTCCATCCAACGGCCATAGTGCTTCTTCAACCTCTGGTATTCTTGCTCTAGCCGCCCAAAGCAGCGCCGGTCGTGCCGCATGCTCCTACCTCCCGTGGCCGGCTGTGCTGCCGCAGAGGCCTCACCGCCCCATACTATTCCCACCGCTGGCCAGGCCCTGCGGCGACGGCAGCCTCACACCGCAGCCGAACCAGTGAACCCTCGTAGTCCTCTCCGCGTGGGCTTCCACTGTTGCGTCGTCCCCTTCCTAGGCCTCACCGTCGTCCACCGCCGTGGTGCTCTCCGCGTGGCGTGGTCAACGTGGTCAAGGAACGACTTCCATCGAAAGAGTATTGTACGTGGAGAGGCTGACAGCTGGGTGCACGGCCACAGCCCAGTTTTTTTGTGATTTGCCAAGTAAGTCACTTTGTCAGGCCTGTTGGGCTGCAAATCTTTCAAGACGAGGAGAGCTTTCATTCGGCTGGCCGAGAAAATGGCCCATCAGTAATGAGAAATGGGTTGTACATTTTTAAAACACATCAAACCGGCAATTAGTTTCAAATATCTTTTTTTCATTTCAAGATTTTAAATTACATTAATTTTTATGCGTGGAGAATTTGTTGGATTTTATATTTATATACATTTATTTTAAAAATCAGTTTGAAAGTGAGTCGAAATTTCGGGATTAAAAACAGTTTGGACCGCACCGAAATATGCAAAATTTCGTATAATTTTTTAACCGTTGCCACAATATGGGCTGTAATGCTAACAAAAAGAATACGGGCTCCAAAAAAAATCTTAAGAATTAGCAAATGGGCTGTAAATTATTAGAAATAATGGCAGATGGGTTGCATGCTGTTTTCCACAGATTTGAGACTTTCCTAAAAAAAGGTTGACGCACAAACACTGGCTGTTGGATGTCCATCCAACGGTCCTCGCGCTTCTTCAATCTCTGCTCTTCCTACTCCTGCCGCTCAAACAAGCGCCAGTGGGACTGCCTGCTCCCTCCTCCTCGCGGCCGGCTGTGCTGCCGCGCAGGCCTCATCGCCCGACAGTACTCCCATCGCTGGCCTAGCCATCCCTCTACTCACCTACACCTGCTGTTATTCTCCGGCGATGGCAGACGAACCAGTAAACCCTCGTACAGTCGTACTCCCCTCCGCGTGGGAAACAACTGCCGAGTCTTCCCTGCCTCCGTGTCGTCCCCTTCCTAGGCCTCACCGTCATCCACCGCCCTGGTGCTCTCGACGCGGCGTGGTCAACGTGGTCAAGGAACGACTTCCATCGAACATGGACTGTACGTGGAGAGGCTGACAGCTGGGTCCACGGCCGCAGCAAGGAAGTGCCTCCTTATTACGCGGAAAATAATGATTCCTCCATGTGACAGCTGGGACCCACCGGACGGGCCACTGTATTTTGCAAAAAAACGTTTCCCCCTGACTACTGGGACCCACCAGCTACATCTTCGCACGCAAGGAAGTGCGTCTGGGCAAAAAAAACGATTCGCCCCCTGACTATTGGGACCGACCAGCTACATCTTCGCAGGCAAGGAAGTGCGTGACAGTCGAGACCCACCTGGTCAAAGCGTACGTAGCATTGTCATTCTAGTCGCGAACGTGTACGTACATACTGGTCGATGTAGAGGCGCGCACATGTCATAGTAGAGGCGCGGATGTGTCGTAGTAGAGGCGCGCACGTAGCATTTACACGTACATACAACAGCCAGGATGCAAGAAAGAAAATACGGCCACGTATGTGTACATACGGGCGGGGTCTCGAACGCCTACCCGCGCATACGTACGGCTAGGGCTCGTGTACATGGCTGGGTCGGAACGGAGAAACAACGTCGTCGTCGTGTTCATGGGGAGGCAACAAAATGCGTCGTGTTCATGGGGAGGCAACGGAATGCGTCGTGTTCATGGGGAGGCAACGAAATGCGTCGTGTTCATCGGGAGGGCTTGGACGGAACATGCGATGGAAACGAGGCCCGGCGTACTGCAGAACGGAGGAAACGGCCTTGTGTTTGACCGACCACGTTCAAAACGGGATCCTGTTCATCGGGAGGGGTCTGGCGTACCGCAAAACGGAGGAAACGGACCTCCTACGGTCGAAACAGGGGTCCTGTTGATCGGGAGGGTGTGGCGTACCACAAAACAGAGGAAACGGACTTGTGTTGGAGCGCTACGGTCTAAACGGGGGTCCTGTTCATCGGGAGGGGTGTGGCGTACCGCAAAACGAGACTCCACGGGATACTGTTCATCTCCACCGTCGACCTCCTCCAGCCTCCACGGGCTCCTGTTCATCCAGCGTCCACTGCGCGCTACTCCACCCGCTACTGTTCAACCACCCCTCCACCGTCTACTGTTCATCCAGCCCTCCACACCACGGGGTCATGTTCAACCACCCCTCCACGGGCACCCCTCCACTGTCTACTATTCATCCAGCCTTCCACACCACAGGGTCCTGTTGAACCACCCCTCCACCGTCTACTGTTCATCCAGCCCTCCACACCACGGGGTCCTGCTCATCCACCCCTCCACGGGCACCCCTCCACCGTCTACTGTTTATCTAGACCTCCACCACACCACGGAGTCCTGTTCATCCAGAGGCAACGCCGCCGCTCACTGTTCATCCAAACCCCCCCGCAACGCTCACTGTTCATCCCATCGATCGGTTTCAGTTAGCAGCAATAGCGAAGAAATCGCTCGATCGGGTTCAGTTAACAGCCATCGATCGATCGCTCGGGTTCAGTAACGCGTAGCCTGCAGTGCAATCACTCGGGTTCAGTTAGAGCCCAACGCCTCACTCGGGTTCAGTTAGAGCCAACGCCTCGCACACATGTGCGTACGTGTATGAGAGAAACGCGCATCGCTCGGCCCCCGACCTCCCACCGTAACCGGGAACTCCCCAAAATTTTCCTCCCCCTCACTTCTACCATGGTTTTTTACGTCATGGACGGCCCAAAGAATGTCAAGCAGCTGCGTCTCCGGCCCGCCCAGGACGAAAAGCCCATTTTCTGTCATGATTTTTTGTCATAGAAGTAGGAGCCCACCACATCTATGATGATACCGGGTTTTGTCACAATTATCGTCATAGAAGTGTCATATGTATGATAGAAATTTTTTTCGTTCGGCCCGAAATGTCACGGATGTGTATTTTTTTGTAGTGAGGGGACGCGACCGAACTCAAGTGGGAGTTCGACGAGGATTCGGGCCGTTACTATGTGTCTTTTCCGGATGATCAGTAGAGGAGCCCAGTTGGGGCGATCGGGGATCTAGCATTTGGGGTTGCCTTTCTTTATTTTTGTTTCGTAGTCGGAACTTGATTGTATTATGGATAATGTATGATATTTATGCATTGTGTGAAGTGGCGATTGTAAGCCAACTCTTTATCCCGTTCTTATTCAGTACATGGGATGTGTAAAGATTACCCCTCTTGCGACATGCCTACCATGCGGTTATGCCTCTAAGTCGTGCTCCGACACATGGGAGATATAGCCGCATCATGGGTGTTACATCACGTCCGAGACAAGTAGACCGACTCCTGCCGGCATCTACTACTATTACTCCACACATCGACCGCTATCCAGCATGCATCTAGAGTATTAAGTTCAAGAGAACAGAGTAACCTTTAAGCAAGATGACATGATGTAGAGGGATAAACTCATGCAATATGATATAAACCCATCTTGTTATCCTCGATGGCAACAATACAATACGTGCCTTGCTGCCCCTACTGTCATTGGGAAAGGACACCGCAAGATTGAACCCAAAGCTAAGCACTTCTCCCATTGCAAGAAAGATCAATCTAGTAGGCCAAACCAAACTCATAATTCGAAGAGACTTGCAAAGATAACCAATCATACATAAAAGAATTCAGAGAAGATTCAAATATTTTTCATAGATAAACTTGATCATAAACCCACAATTCATCGGTCTCAACAAACACACCGCAAAAGAAGATTGCATCGAATAGATCTCCACAAGAGAGGGGAGAACTTTGTATCGAGATCCAAAAAGAGAGAAGAAGCCATCTAGCTAATAACTATGGACCCGTAGGTTTGAAGTAAACTACTCACACTTCATCGGAGGGGCTATGGTGTTGATGTAGAAGCCCTCCATGATTGATGCCCCCTCCGGCGGAGCTCCGGAAAAGGCCCCAAGATGGGATCTCATGGATACAGAAAGTTACGGCGGTGGAATTAGTGTTTTGGCTCCGTATCTGGTAGTTTGGGGGTACGTAGGTATATATAGGAGGAAGGAGTACGTCGGTGGAGCAACATGGGGCCCACGAGGGTGGAGGGCGCACCTGGGGGGTAGGCGTGCCCCCTACCTCGTGCCTTCCTCGTTGATTGCTTGACGTAGGGTCCAAGTCCTCTAGATCATGTTCGTTCCGAAAATCACATTCCCGAAGGTTTCATTCCGTTTGGACTCCGTTTGATATTCTTTTTCTATGAAACCCTAAAATAGGCAAAAAACAGCAATTCTGGGCTGGGCCTCCGGTTAATAGGTTAGTCCCAAAAATAATATAAAACTGTATAATAAAGCCCAATAATGTCCAAAATAGAATATAATATAGGATGGAACAACAAAAAATTATAGATACGTTGGAGACGTATCAAGCATCCCCAAGCTTAATTCCTGCTCGTCCTCGAGTAGGTAAATGATAAAAACAGAATTTTTGATGTGGAATGCTACTTGGCATAATTTCAATGTAATTCTTCTTAATTGTGGTATGAATATTCAGATTCGAAAGATTCAAGACAAAAGTTCAATATTGACATAGAAATAATAATACTTCAAGCATACTTACTAAGCAATTATGTCTCTTCAAAATAACATGGCCAAAGAAAGCTATCCCTACAAAATCATATAGTCTGGCTATGCTCTATCTTCACCACACAAAGTATTTAAATCATGCACAACCCCGATGACAAGCCAAGCAATTGTTTCATACTTTTGGTGTTCTCAAACTTTTTCAATCTTCACGCAATACATGAGCGTGAGCCATGGACATATCACTTTAGGAGGAATAGAATGGTGGTTGTGGAGGAGACAAAAAAGGGGGAAGATAGTCTCACATCAACTAGGCGTATCAATGGGCTATGTAGATGCCCATCAATATATATCAATGTGAGTGAGTAGGGATTGCCATGCAACAGATGCACTAGAGCTATAAGTATATGAAAGCTCAACAAAAGGAACTAAGTGGGTGTGCATCCAACTCGCTTACTCACGAAGACCTAGGGCATTTTGAGGAAGCCCATCATTGGAATATACAAGCCAAGTTCTATAATGAAAAATTCCCACTAGTATATGAAAGTGATAACATAGGAGACTCTCTATTATGAAGATCATGGTGCTACTTTGAAGCACAAGTGTGGTAAAAGGATAGTAGCATTGTCCCTTCTCTCTTTTTCTCTCATTTTTTTATTTGGGCCTTTTCTCTTCCTTTTTATGGCCTCTTTATTTATTTATTTTTCGTCCAGAGTCTCATCCCGACTTGTGGGGGAATCATAGTCTCCATCATCCTTTCCTCACCGGGACAATGCTCTAATAATGATGATCATCACACTTTTATTTACTTCCTAGGGAAGTGTTACATGCATTTCTTTAACGGAAATTGGAATCTAATATTCCCTTCCTTCATATCAATAATTGCACCAATTGTTTTATGGAAAGGTCTACCAAGAATAATAGGACATGAAGGATTGCAATCTATGTCAAGAACAATAAAATCTACGGGCACATAATTCCTATTTGCAATAATAAGAACATCATTAATTCTTCCCATAGGTTTCTTAATAGTGGAATCCGCAAGGTGCAAGTTTAAAGAGCAATCATCAAAATCACGGAAACCTAGCAAATCACACAAAGTCTTTGGAATCCTGGAAACACTAGCACCCAAATCACACAAAGCATAGCATTCATGATCTTTAATTTTAATTTTAATAGTAGGTGCCCACTCATCATAAAGTTTTCTAGGGATAGAAACTTCCAACTCAAGTTTTTCTTCATAAGATTGCATCAAAGCATCAATGATATGTTTAGTGAAAGCTTTATTTTGACTATAAGCATGAGGAGAATTTAGCACGGATTGCAACAAGGAAATAAAATCTATCAAAGAGCAATTATCATAATTAAATTCCTTGAAATCCAAAATAGTGGGTTCATTAATATTTAAAATTTTGACTTCTTTAATCCCACTTTTAACAATTTTAGCATCAAGATCTAAAGGCTCCGAATTTTTGGAACATCGTCTAGGTAAAGGTGGATCATTCAGTCCCATCATTATCAAGATTCATATTGCAAAACAAAGATTTAATAGGGGACACATCAATAACTTTTAGATCTTCATCTTTATCTTCCAAAAAAATTCTGGCTTAGCGGCCATCTTATTAACTAAGGTGGCTTGCTTATCCAAAACTTCAGCTATTAACTTCTCAAGATGAGCAATCTGAAATTTCAAACCATCAAATTCTTTAGACATATCATCGAGCTCTTTATTCATATAACCCATAAAACTTTTTGTTATTTAAGCTCATTTCTAAAGAAATTATTATGCTCAAATTGTAAAACCACAAAACTCCTGACGTTGCTTTCGATCTCTTCTAACCTTTTAAGGTGGACATCACCAAATTTAGGTAGAGCCATCGTGACAAGCAAGCAATCCAACACACAAGCAAACAAGAGACGGGCAAAAGGAGGCAAATAGAGAAAGAGAGGGAGGATGGAGAGAGAGGGTGGATAAAACGACAAGGGTGAAGTGGGGGAGAGGAAAACGAGAGGCAAATGGCAAATAATGTAATGCGGGAGATAAGGGTTTGTGATGGGTACTTGGTATGTCTTGACTTGCAACGGCGCCACAAGTGACTCGTTGTCGGGAGTCAAATCTTGACTTGTATTGCGCGAACCTCCCCGGCAACGGCGCCAGAAATCCTTCTTGCTACCACTTGAGCATTGCGTTGGTTTTCCCTTGAAGAGGAAAGGGTGATGCAGCAAAGTAGCGTAAGTATTTCCCTCAGTTTTTTAGAACCAAGGTATCAATCCAGTAGGAGGCCGCACACGAGTCCCTCGCACCTACACAAACAAATAAATCCCCGCAACCAACACGATAAGTGGTTGTCAATCCCTACACGGTCACTTACGAGAGTGAGATTTGATATATATGATAGGATAATATTTTTGGTATTTTTATGATAAAGAGAAATAAAAGATGCAAGTAAAATAAATGTCAAAGGAAATAACTAAGTATTGGAGGATTAATATGATGGAAGATAGACCCGGGGGCCATAGGTTTCACTAGTGGCTTCTCTCAAGAGCATAAGTTTTTACGGTGGGTGAACAAATTACCGTTGAGCAATTGATAGAATTGAGCATAGTTATGAGAATATCTAGGTATGATCATGTATATAGGCATCACGTCCGAGACAAGTAGACCGACTCATGCCTGCATCTACTACTATTACTCCACACATCGACCGCTATCCAGCATGCATCTAGAGTATTAAGTTCAAGAGAACAGAGTAACACTTTAAGCAAGATGAAATGATGTAGAGGGATAAAATCATGGTCTCATGCAATATGATATAAACCCCATCTTGTTATCCTCGATGGCAACAATACAATACGTGCCTTGCTCCCCCTACTGTCACTGGGAAAGGACACCGCAAGATTGAACCCAAAGCTAAGCATTTCTCCCATTGCAAGAAAGATCAATCTAGTAGGCCAAAGCAAACTCATAATTCGAAGAGACTTGCAAAGATAACCAATCATACATAAAAGAATTCAGAGAAGATTCAAATATTGTTCATAGATAAACTTGATCATAAACCCACAATTCATCAGTCTCAACAAACACACCATAAAAGAAGATTACATCGAATAGATCTCCACAAGAGAGGGGGAGAACTTTGTATTGAGATCCAAAAAGAGAGAAGAAGCCATCTAGATAATAACTATGGACCCGTAGGTCTGAACTAAACTACTCACACTTCATCGGAGGGGCTATGGTGTTGATGTAGAAGCCCTCCGTGATCGATGCCCCCTCCGGCGCAGCTCCGAAAAAGGCCCCAATATGGGATCTCGTGGATACAGAAAGTTACGGTGGTGGAATTAGGGTTTTGGCTCCGTATCTGGTAGTTTGGGGGTACGTAGGTATATATAGGAGGAAGGAGTACGTCGGTGGAGCAACAGGGGGCCCACAAGGGTGGAGGGCGCGCCTGGGGGGGGGGGGTAGGCGCGCCCCCTACCTCGTGCCTTCCTTGTTGATTGCTTGACGTAGGGTCCAAGTCCTCTAGATCATGTTCATTCCGAAAATCACGTTCCCTAAGGTTTCATTCCGTTTGTACTCCGTTTGATATTCTTTTTCTGCGAAACCCTAAAATAGGCAAGAAACGGCAATTCTATGCTGGGCCTCGGTTAATAGGTTAGTCCCAAAAATAATATAAAAGTGTATAATAATGCCCAATAATGTCCAAAACAGAATATAATA
Organism: Triticum aestivum; assembly: GCF_018294505.1. Lineage (NCBI taxonomy): Eukaryota > Viridiplantae > Streptophyta > Magnoliopsida > Poales > Poaceae > Triticum > Triticum aestivum. The sequence continues at coordinate 339,927,238 of NC_057794.1, forward strand.
TAGCATGGAACAATCAAAAATTATAGATACGTTGGAGACGTATCATGAATAAATGAACTCCTCAAACTACGGTCATCACCGGGAGTGGTCCCGATTATTGTCACTTCGGGGTCGCCGGATCATAACACATAGTAGGTGACTATAGACTTGCAAGATAGGATCAAGAACCCACATATATTCATGAAAACATAATAGGTTCAGATCTAAAATCATGGCACTCGGGCCCTAGTGACAAGCATTAAGCATAGCAAAGTCATAGCAATATCAATCTCAGAACATAGTGGATACTAGGGATCAAACCCTAACAAAACTAACTCGACTACATGATAAATCTCATCCAACCCATCCTCGTCTAGCAAGCCTACGATGGAATTACTCACGCACGGTGGTGAGCATCATGAAATTGGTGATGGAGGATGGTTGATGATGACGACGACGACGGATTCCCCTCTTCGGAGCTCCGAACGGACTCCAAATCAGCCCTCCCGAGAGAGTTTTGGGCTTGGCGGCGGCTCCGTATCGTAAAACGTGGTGAATCCTTCTCCTTTATTTTTTTCTCCCCGAACATGAATATATGAGTTGGAGTTGACGTCGATGGAGCTCCAGGGGGCCCACGAGGTAGGGGGCGCGCCCGCCACCCTCGTGGCTAGGGTGGGGGCCCCCTGGCCTTGATTCTTTGCCAGTATTTTTTATTATTTCCAAAAATAATCTCCGTGGAGTTTCAGGTCATTCCGAGAACTTTTGTTTCTGCACATAAATAACACCATGTCAATTCTGCTGAAAACAGCGTCAGTCCGGGTTAGTTCCATTCAAATCATGCAAGTTAGAGTCCAAAACAAGGGCAAAAGTGTTTGGAAAAGTAGATACGACAGAGACATATCAACTCCCCCAAGCTTAAACATTTGCTTGTCCTTAAGCAATTCAGTTGATAAACTGAAAGTAATAAAGAAAAAATTTTACAAACTCTGTTTGCTCTTGTTGTTGTAAATATGTAAAGCCAGCATTCAAGTTTTCAGCAAAGATTGTGAACTAAACATATTCACAATAACTCTTAGGTCTCATGTTTACCCATATCAATGGCATAATCAACTAGCGAGCAATAATAATAAATCTCGGATGACAACACTTTCTCAAAACAATCATAATATGATATAACAAGATGGTATCTCGCTAGCCCTTTCTGAGACCACAAAACATAAATGCAGAGCACATTTAAAGATCAAGGACTAACTAGACATTGTAATTCATGGTAAAAGAGATCCAATCAAGTCATACTCAATGTAGACTAACAGAAATGAATGCAAATGACAACGGTGCTCTCCAACTGGTACTTTTTATTAAGAGGATGATGACTCAACATAAAAGTAAATAGATAGGCCCTTCGCAGAGGGAAGCAGGGATTTGTAGAGGTTCCAGAGCTCGGTTTCGAAATAGAGGTGAATAATATTTTAAGCGGCATACTTTCATTGTCAACATAACAACCAATAGATGGCGATATCTTGCATGCTACACACATTAGAGGCGGTTACCAAACAGAATGGTAAAGTTTATACTCCCCCTCCACCACAAGCAACAATCCATGGCTTGCTCGAAACAACGAGTGCCTCCAACTAACAACAGTCCCGGGGGAGTTTTGTTTGCAATTATTTTGATTGGATTTGCATAAAGCATGGGACTGGGCATCCCGGTGACCAGCCATTTTCTCGTGAGTGAGGAACGGAGTCCACTCCTCTTGAGAATAACCCGCCTAACATGGAAGATACGGACAACCCTAGTTGATACATGAGCTATTCGAGCATACAAAACAGAATGTTTATTTGAAGGTTTAGAGTTTGGCACATACAAATTTACTTGGAACGGCAGGTAGGTACCGTATATAGGTAGGTATGGTGGACTCCTATGGAATAACTTTGGGGTTTATGGAATTGGATGCACAAGCAGTATTCCCGCTTAGTACAGGTGAAGGCTAGAAAAAGACTGGGAAGCGACCAGCTAGAGAGCGACAACAGTCATGAACATGCATTAAAATTAATCAACACCGAATGCAAGCATGAGTAGGACATAATGCACCATGAACATAAATATCATAGAGGCTATGTTGATTTTGTTTCAACTACATGTGTGAACATGTGCCAAGTCAAGCCACTCGAATCGTTCAAAAGAGGATACCACCCTATCATACCACATCACAACCATTTTAATAGCATGTTGGCACGCAAGGTAAACCATTATAAGCTCCTAGCTAATTAAGCATGGCATAAGCAACTATAATCTCTAATTGTCATTGCAAACATGTTTATTCATAATAGGCTGAATCAGGAATGATGATCTAATTATATTTACAAAAACAAGAGAGGTCGAGTTCATACCAGCTTCTCCCATCTCAATCAGTCCATCATATATCGTCATAATTGCCTTTCACTCGCACGACCGAATGATGTGAATAATAATATTAGTGCACATGCATTGGACTAAGCTGGAATCTGCAAGCATTCAATAAACAGGAGAAGAGAAGGCAATATGGGATCTTTGTTAGATCAACAATAATGCATATAAGAGCCATTCAACATTTTCATTATGGTCTTCTCCTATCGACCCCCAAAGAAAAGAAAAGAAATAAAACTATTTACACGGGAAAGTTCCCAACAAGCAAAAGAAGAATAGGAAATCTTTTTGAGTTTTCTTTTTAGTTATTACTACAAGCATTGAAATTAAAACTAGCTAAAAGCTACAACTAATTTTTTTGGTTTGTCTTAAGGTTTATTAAACACACAAGAAGAAAGCATAAAAAGAGAAAATAAATTAGCATGGATGATACAATGAAAAAGTATGAGCACCGACATCTAGCAATGAGTGTGTGAACATGAATGTAATGTCAGTGAGAAATGCGTACTCCCCCAAGCTTAGGCTTTTGTCCTAAGTTGGTCTAATACCACGGATGGCCTGGCGGATATCCAAAGTTGTAGTTGGGGTCGTACTGAGATGCAACAGTCATTGCATCATGGGCTGCAGCTTGGAGGCGAGCTATCTCAGCCCTCCTCTTATACTCTTCCGCCTCCTCTCTGGTTATAAAATGTCTCCCTTTTGCCTGATAGTCAAAGAAAGTAGAAGCAGGGAGAGTGACGTGATAGGTGCGTCGTCTGTCAAAGATTAGTTGATACTGGAGGAACTGATCGTTCCTCTCAACAAAATGATGACGAACCATAGCCTCATAATCCAAATAAGCAGGGGGCAACTCAGTATCAACCTCACGTATGGTTATACCAAGAAAATTAGCTATACGGGTTGCATAAATTCCACCGAAGAAATCTCCATTAAATCTATTATGATGCAACCTACGTGCAACAATGGCTCCCAAATTATAAGACTTATGTCCTAACACAGCACTCCTAAGAATATTGAGGTCAGGGACACGCATATGACGTGCTTCATCTTTACAATTTATGCACCTACCTATGAAGAGAGCAAAATAATGTATAGCAGGAAAATGAATGCTCCCTATGGTAGCTTGTGCTATATCTCTAGATTCCCCCATAGTTATACTAGCAAGAAAATCTCTAAATTCAGATTAGCGAGATTCACTAGCACTACCCCATTGTGGAAGTTTGCAAGCAGTGGTAAAGTCCTCTAAGTCCATAGTATAAGAATTTTCATAAAGATCAAACATGACAGTTTGAGAATTGCGTGAAGATGAAAATTCAAACTTCCTCACAAAGGAACTAGTGAGATAATGGTACTGACGGCACTTTTCTGCCTCGAAGCTCACAAGATCAGCGTTACGCAAATATGCGTTAAATTCTTCCTTAATTCCTGCTCGATCCATGAAGTACTCTGAAGGCCATTCACAAGGCCGCACTGGAGCGTCCCTTGGTGGCTCATCATCAGCATCACGCATTGCAAGCATGGGTCCTTGCTTCCTTGAAGAACCACCTTGGTACATTTTCCTAAACATATTTCTTCTTCTGAAAAATTTCTGAAATTTTTAGTAACTTCAAATAAAAGTAAACCAAACTCAAAAAAAATTTATAGCAACTACTCCTACAAGTGCCTAGAGCCTATATCATGCATTAGAACTACTTGGAACCATATAAGTTTGACATGCAAGCTCAAGAACATGGTCACCTAGGCAGCACAAATTTTCAATGAATAAAGCACTAGAACAAAAACTAATTGGACCAATGGAGGAGTCACATACCAAGGAACAATCCCACAAAGCAGTTTTGTGAGAGGTGCTTTGAGCAAGGAGATCGAAAATCGCAGCAAAATGAGCTAGAACTTGTGCTTGAGCTGGATGGAGATTTTTTGGAGGAAGAAGAAGTGTGTGGGTGCATGAATAAGTGGAGGGGAGCCACCATGGGCCCACGAGGCAGGGGGGCGCGCCCAGGGGTGGGTGCGCCTTGGACCCTCGTGGCCAGGTGCTTGCTCCCCTGCTATGTTCTCAGTGCCAGATATTCTCAAATATTCCAGAAAAAATCACATTTAAATTTCAGGGCATTTGGAGAACTTTTAGTTTTGGGGTATTTTTATATTGCACGGATAATCAGAAAACAGACAGAAATTACTATTTTTGCTATATTTAATATAAATAACAGAAAGTAAAAAGAGGGTACAAAGAGTTGTGTTTTCTAAATTCGTCCATCTCATGCTCATGAGAAGGAATCCACTAACAAGGTTGATCAAGTCTTGTTAACAAACTCATTTTGAGTAACATGAAACCGGAGAAATTTTGAATGACAGTATGTTACCTCAACGGGGATATGCACATCCCCAACAATAAGAATATCATATTTCTTCTTGACAGCAGGAAGAGGAAATTCAAAACCTCCAAAAATAATCGAGGGAATTTTTCCAATAGAATTGATACTATGGACTTGAGGTTGTTTCCTCGGAAAGTGTACCGTATGCTCATTACCATTAACATGAAAAGTGACATTGCCTTTGGTGCAATCAATAACAGCCCCTGCGGTATTCTAAAAGGGTCTTCCAAGAATAATAGACATACTATCGTCCTCGGGAATATCAAGAATAACAAAGTCCGTTAAAATAGTAACGTTTGCAACCACAACACGCACATCCTCACAAATACCGACAGGTATAACAGTTGATTTATCAGCCATTTGCAAAGATATTTCAGTAGGTGTCAACTTATTCAAATCAAGTCTACGATATAAAGAGAGAGGCATAACACTAACACCGGCTCCAAGATCACATAAAGCAGTTTTGACATAGCTTCTTTTCATGGAGCATGGTATAGTGGGTACTCCTGGATCTCCAAGTTTCTCTGGTATCCCACCCTTAAAAGTGCAATTAGCAGGAATGGTGGAAATTTTAGCTTCCGGTATCTTTCTTTTATTAGTAACAATATCTTTCATGTACTTAGCATAAGGATTCATTTTGAGCATATCTGTTAATCGCATACGCAAAAAGATAGGTCTAATCATTTCAGCAAAGCGCTCAAAATCCTCATCATCCTTTTTCTTGGATGGCTTAGGCGGAAAAGGCATGGGTTTTTGAACCCAAGGCTCTCTTTCCTTACCGTGCTTCCTAGCAAAAAAGTCTCTTTTATCATAACGTTGATTCTTTGATTGTGGGTTATCAAGATCAACAGCAGATTCAATTTCTATATCATTATCATTATTGGGTTGGGCATCAATATGAACATCATCATTAACATTATCACTAGTTTCATGTTCATTACCAAATTGTGTTTCAGCATCAGAAATAGAAATGTCGTTGGGATTCTCAGGTGTGTCAATAACAGGTTCACTAGAAGCATGCAAAGTCTTATCATTTTTCTTTTCCTTCCTTTTAGAAGGACTAGGTGCATCTATATTATTTTTCTGAGAATCTTGCTCAACTCTCTTAGGATGGCCTTCAGGGTACAAAGGTTCCTGAGTCATTTCACCACCTCTAGTCATAACTGTAACAAAATTATCATTTTTCTTACTATTTAATTCATTGAGTAAATCATTCTGAGCTTTAAGTACTTGTTCCACTTGAGTGGTAACCATAGAAGCATGTTTACTAATGAGTTTAATTTCACCTTTAACTCTAGACATATAATCACCAAAGTGTTCAATCGTACAAGCATTTTGTTTCAACTGTCTACCAAAATAAGCATTGAAGTCTTCTTGCTTAACCATAAAGTTATCAAACTCATCCAAACATTGACTAGCAAACTTAGTAGGAGGGATTTCAGCTTTATCATATCTATGGAGAGAATTTACCTTTACTACCTGTGTCGGGTTATCAAGATTGTGTGTTTCTTCAATAGGTAATGGATTAAAACCATATATTTCTTCAACAAGCGGTAAATTAAGACCATGTATTTCTTCAATAGGAGGTAAATTCTTAACATCTTCAGCTTTAATACCCTTTTCTTTCATAGATTTCTTTGCCTCTTGCATATCTTCAGGACTGAGAAATGGAACACCCCTTTTCTTCGGAGTTGGTTTAGGAATAGGCTCAGGAGTTGGCTGAGGAGATGGCTCAGGAAGTGTCCAATTATTTTCATTTGTCAACATATTATTCAATAGAATTTCAGCTTCATCCGGTGTTCTTTCCCTGAAAACATAACCAGCACAACTATGCGGGTAATCTCTGGAAGCGTCAGTTAGTCCATTATAAAAGATATCAAGTATTTCATTTTTCTTAAGAGGATGATGAGGCAAAGCATTAAGTAATTGTAGAAGCCTCCCCCAAGCTTGTGGGAGACTCTCTTCTTCAATTTGCACAAAATTATATATATCCCTTAAGGCAGCTTGTTTATTATGAGTAGGGAAATATTTAGCAGAGAAGTAATAAATCATATCCTGGAGACTACGCACACAACCAGGATCAAGAGAATTAAACCATATCTTAGCGTCACCCTTTAATGAGAACGGAAATATTTTAAGGATATAAAAGTAGCAAGTTCTCTCCTCATTAGTGAACAGGGTAGCTATATCATTTAATTTAGTAAGATGTGCCGCAACAGTTTCAGATTCATAGCCATAAAAAGGATCATATTCAACCAAAGTAATTATATTAGGATCAATAGAGAATTCATAATCCTTATCAGTAACAAAGATAGGTGAAGTAGCATAAGCAGGATCATATTTCATTCTAGCATTCAGAGTTTTTTGTTTCGGCTTAGCTAATAATTTCTTAAGATCACTCCTATCATTGCAAGCAAGAAAGTCTCTTTTAGTTTCTTCATCCATAACATAGCCCTCAGGCACAACAGGCAATTCATATTTATTAGGAGAGCCTTCATCATCACTTTCATCAATATTATCAGTTTCAATAATTTCATTCTCTATATCCCTAGCAAGTTGTTCATCAAGAAATTCACCAAGCGGCACAGTAGTATCAAGCATAGGAGTAGTTTCATCATAAGTATCATGCGTAGCAGAAGTGGCATCATCAATAATATGTGACATATCAGAATTAATAGCAGAAGCAGGTTTAGGTGTCGCAAGCTTACTCAAAACAGAAGATGAAGCAAGTGCAGAGCTAGATGGCATTTCCTTACCTCCCCTCGTAGTTGAGGGATAAATTTTTGTTTTCGTGTCTTTCATGTTCTTCATAGTGACCAGCAGATATAAATCCCAAGTGACTCAAAGAATAGAGCTATGCTCCCTGGCAACGGCGCCAGAAAATAGTCTTGATAACCCACAAGTATAGGGGATCGCAACCGTTTTTAAGGGTAGATTATTCAATCCAAATTTATTGGTTCGACACAAGGGGAGCCAAAGAATATTCTCAAGTATTAGTAGTTGAGTTGTCAATTCAACCACACCTGGATAACTTAATATCTGCAGCAAAGTGTTTAGTAGCAAAGTAATATGATAGTAGTGGTAACGGTAGCAAAAGGTAACGATAGCAAAAGTAATATTTTTGGTGTTTTATAGTGATGATAACAATAGCAACGGAAAAGTAAATAAGCGAAGAACAATATATGGAAAGCTCGTAGGCAATGGATCGGTGATAGAGAATTTTGCCGGATGTGGTTCATCATGTAACAGTCATAACATAGGGTGAGACGGAACTAGCTCCAATTCATCAATGTAATGTAGGCATGTATTCCGAATATAGTCATACGTGCTTATGGAAAAGAACTTGTATGACATCTTTTGTCCTACCCTCCCGTGGCAGCGGGGTCCTACTGGAAACTAAGGGATATTAAGGCCTCCTTTTAATAGAGTACCGGACCAAAGCATTAACACATAGTGAATACATGAACTCCTCAAACTACGGCCATCACCGGGAGTGGTCCTAATTATTGTCACTTCGGGGTTGCCGGATCATAACACATAGTAGGTGACTATAGACTTGCAAGATAGGATCAAGAACTCACATATATTCATGAAAACATAATAGGTTCAGATCTGAAATCATGGCACTCGGGCCCTAGTGACAAGCATTAAGCATAGCAAAGTCATAGCAACATCAATCTCAGAACATAGTGGATACTAGGGATCAAACCCTAACAAAACTAACTCGATTACATGATAAATATCATCCAACCCATCACCGTCTAGCAAGCCTACGATGGAATTACTCACGCACGGCGGTGAGCATCATGAAATTGGTGATGGAGGATGGTTGATGATGATGACGGCAACGGATTCCCCACTCCGGAGCCCCGAACGGACTCCAGGTCAGCCCTCCCAAGAGAGTTTAGGGCTTGGCGGCGGGTCCGTATCGTAAAACACGATGAATCCTTCTCCTTTATTTTTTCTCCTCGAACACGAATATATGGAGTTGAGGTCGGTGGAGCTCCAAGGGGCCCACGAGGCAGGGGGCGCGCCCAGGGGGGCAGGCGCGCCCCCACCCTCGTGGCTAGGGTGTGGGCCCCCTGGCCTTGATTCTTTGCCAGTATTTTTTATTATTTCCAAAAATAATCTCCGTGGAGTTTCAGGTCATTCCGAGAACTTTTGTTTCTGCGCATAAATAACACCATGGCAACTCTGCTGAAAACAATGTCGGTCCGGGTTAGTTCCATTCAAATCATGCAAGTTAGAGTCCAAAACAAGGGCAAAAGTGTTTGGAAAAGTAGATACGGCGGAGACGTATCGTGAGACACCGCGTGATGATCGGGTGTGATAGGCTCTACGTTCACACACAACGGGTGCAAGATAGTTTTGCACATGTGGAATACTCGGGTTAAACTTGACGAGCCTAGCATGTACAGACATGGCCTCGGAACACTGGAGACCGAAAGGTCGGACGTGAATCATATAGTAGATATGATCAACATAGAGATGTTCACCATTGAAGACTACTCCATCTCACGTGATGATTCGACATGGTTTAGTTGATTTGGATCACGTGATCATTTATATGACTCGAGGGATGTCTATATAAGTGGGAGTTCTTAAGTAATATGATTAATTGAACTTCATTTATCATGAACTTAGTCCTGATAGTTTTTGCATATCAATGTTGTAGATCAATGGCCCGTGCTACTATTCCCTTGAATTTTAATGTGTTCCTAGAGAAAGCTAAGTTGAAAGATAATAGTACCAACTACACGGATTGGGTCCGTAACTTGAGGATTATCCTCATTGCTGCACAGAAGAATTATGTCCTTGATGCACCGCTAGGTGACAGGCCTGCTGCAGGAGCAAATGTTGATGTTATGAACGTCTGGCAAGCTTGATCTGATGACTACTTGATAGTTCAGTGTGCCATGCTTTACGAGTTAGAATCGGGACTTCAAAGACATTTTGAACGTCATGGACCATATGATATGTTCCAGGAGTTGAAGTTAATATTTCAAGGAAATGCCCGAGTTGGGAGATATGAAGTCTCCAACAAGTTCTATAGCTGCAAGATGGAGGAGAACAATTCTGTCAATGAACACATACTCAGAATGTCTGGGTATCATAACCACTTGACTTAGCTGGGAGTTATGACAGAGTTCTCCAATCACTACCACCAAGCTACAAAGGCTTTGTGATGAACTATAATATGCAAGGGATGGATAAGACAATTCCCGAGCTCTTCGCTATGCTCAAAGCTACGGAGGTACAAATCAAGAAGGAACATCAAGTGTTGATGGTTAACAAGACCAGTAATTTCAAGAAAAAGGGCAAAGGAAAGAAGGGGAACTTCAAGAAGAATGGAAAGCATGTTGCCACTCCCGGGAAGAAGCCCAAGTCTGGACCTAAGCCTGAAACTGAGTGCTTCTACTGCAAAGGGACTGGTCACTGGAAGCGGAACTGCCCCAAGTATTTGGCAAATAAGAAGGATGGCAAAGTGAACAAAGGTATATGTGATATACATGTTATTGATGTGTACCTTACTAATGCTCGTAGTAGCGCTTGGGTATTTGATACTGGTTCTGTTGCTCAAATCTGTAACTCAAAATAGGGGCTATGGATTAAACAAAGATTGGCTAAGGATGAGGTGACGATGCGCGTCGGGAATGGTTCCAAGGTCAATGTGATCACCGTCAGCACGCTACCTCTACATCTACCTTTGGGATTAGTTTTAGACCTGAATAATTGTTATTTGGTGCCAGCGTTGAGCATGAACATTATATCTGGATCTTGTTTGATGCGAGATGGTTATTCATTTAAATCAGAGAATGATGGTTGTTCTATTTATATGAATAATATATTTTATGGTCATGCATCCTTAAAGAGTGGTCTATTTTTGTTGAATCTCGATCATGGTGATACACATATTCATAATATTGATGCCAAAAGATGCAAAGTTGATAATGATAGTGCAACATATTTGTGGCACTGCCGCTTAGGTCATATTGGTGTAAAGTGCATGAAGAAACTCCATGCGGATGGACTTTTGGAATCACTTGATTATGAATCATTTGATGCTTGTGAAGCATGCCTCATGGGCAAGATGACTAAAACTCCGTTCTCCAGAACGATGGAGCGAGCCACAAACTTATTGGAAATAATACATACTGATGTATGCGGTCCGATGAGTGTATCGTTATTTTTTGACCTTCACATATGATTTTAGAAGATTTGGGTATATCTACTCGATGAAACACAAGTTTGAAACATTTGAAAAGTTCAAAGAATTTTAGAGTGAAGTGGAGAATCATCATAACAAGAAAATAAAGCTTCTACGATCTGATCGCGGAGCCGGATATTTGAGTTACGAGCTTGGCCTTCATTTAAAACAATGTAGAATAGTTTCACAATTCACGCCACCTGGAACACCACAACGTAATGGTGTGTCCGAACGTCGTAATCGTACTTTATTAAATATGGTGCGATCTATGATGTCTCTTACCGATTTACCACTATCATTTTGGGGTATGCATTAGAGACATCTGCATTCACTTTAAATAGGACACCGTCTAAATCAGTTGAGACGACACTATATGAACTGTGGTTTCACAAGAAACCTAAATTGTCGTTTCTTGAAGTTTGGGATTGTGATGCTTATGTGAGAAAGCTTCAGCCTGATAAGCTCGAACCCAAATTGGAGAAGTGTGTCTGCATAGGATACCCAAAAGCTACTGTTGGGTACACCTTCTATCACAGATCCGAAGGCAAGATCTTTGTTGCTAAGAATGGATCATTTTTAGAGAAGGAGTTTCTCTCAAAAGATGTGAGTGGGAGGAAAGTAGAACTTGATGAGGTAATTGTACCTTCTCTCGAATTGGAAAGTAGCTCATCGCAGAAAACTGTTCCCGTGATGCCTACACCAACTAGAGAGGAAGCTAATGGTAATGATCATGAAACTTTAGATCAATTTACTACTGGACCTCGTAGGTCAACCAGAGAATGTTCCGCACCAGAGTGGTACGGTAATCCTGTTCTGGAAGTCACGTTACTAGACCATGACGAACCTACGAACTATGAGGAAGCAATGATGAGCCCAGATTCCGATAAATGGCTTGAGGCCATGAAATCCGAGATATGATCCATGTATGAGAACAAAGTGTGGACTTTGGTTGCCTTGCCCGATGATCGGCAAGCCATAGAGAATAAATGTGATCAAAGCATACGGTTTTATACACACTTTCGAAGAAGCTTGTATTTACCAGAAAGTGAGTGGGAGCTCTATAGCATTTCTAATGTGATCAAAGCATATTGTTGATTAGAAATGATATAGAATTTCTAGAAAGACCTCGGTGAAGCTGCCTATATATTGGGCATCAAGATCTATAGAGATAGATCAAGACTCTTAATTGGACTTTCACAAAGCACATACCTTGATAAAGTTTTGAAGATGTTCAAAATGGATCAGTCAAAGAAAGGCTTCTTGCCTGTGTTACAAGGTGTGAAGTTGAGTCAGACTAAATGCCCGACCACTGCAGAAGATAAAGAGAAAATGGAAGTCATTCCCCATGCCTCGGCCATAGGTTCTATTATGTATGCTATGCTGTGTACCAGACCTGATGTGTGCCTTGCTATAAGTTTAGCAGGGAGGTACCAAAGTAATCCAGGAGTGGATCACTAGACAGCGGTTAAGAACATCCTGAAGTACCTGAAAAGGACTAAGGATATGTTTCTCGTTTATGGAGGTGACAAAGAGCTCGTCATAAATGGTTACATCGATGCTAGCTTTGACACTGATCCATATGACTCTAAGTCACAAACCAGATATGTATTTATATTGAATGGTGGAGCTGTCAGTTGGTGCAATTCCAAGCAAAGCATCATGGAGGGATCTACGTGTGAAGCGGAGTACATAGCTGTTTCGGAAGCAATGAATGAAGGAGTCTGGATGAAGGAGTTCATGTGACGCCCGGGTAATTAAGCTACAGTGATCCTCTGCTAATGATGCCACGTCACCCTGTTTATAGTTGCTAATCTCGAGTTAGTTCGAAACCGGCTCAACTTCAAATTCAAAAAACAGGAAAACAATACAAGTTTTCAAATATTAAAACTAAAATGTTCGGAGTGAACCAAATATTGCATGGATAATTATGGTGGAAAAACCACACAGTTATAAAATGTTTAAATACTATGAGATGAATAAAACAGTAGCAAAAATGATTATTTAAATACCTTTTTTATTTAATAAAATGTCAAACTAAGTTATTTGGGGTCTAGACTTTTTGTGACTATGGGCTAAGTTGTAATACTAATTTAGATACTAAGAGTATATTTTACTAAAATAGAATGCAACTAAAATAAAGCAGGAAAGAATAAATAAAAGGAAAAGACAAAACAACAAAAGAAAAAAAGAGAAACCCCCTGCCCCCTGGGCCTCGGCCCAGCAGGCCGGCCCATTCGGCCACACACCCAGGCCACCAGGAGGCCCACCCGCCTCCCTTATCCCCTCCCCACCCAGAAACCCTAACCACCCACACACCCACTCCCCCCACTCGCGCCCCCACTCTCCCTCTCTCCCGATCCCAATTGGATCGGGCACCCATCGCCGCCGCCTGGAGTGCCTCGCCGCCCGGAAC